>NC_090749.1:11748587-11755000 GCF_036898095.1 Palaemon carinicauda
AATGTTAATTGTGCGAGTGTTCTAACTAATACAAATTCCATCTTTCATCGGCCGAGTATTTTCACTGAGTAGGCCTAAAGGCTTTCGCCTTAACAGATGTCAGATTTGCTTAAGAGAGAGAGAGAGAGAGAGAGAGAGAGAGAGAGAGGAGAGAGAGAGAGAGTTTCAAGGTTAGTTGAACAATGTTTCTCTTGTTGTCTTAAATTCTGGAGACCGGTAATATTTTGGAAATGGTGTTATACTTATAACAGCATAAATTAATTTTATGTTCACCTTTTACCATAATAAACAGATAAATACTTCAACTTACACAGATCAGTTGGTTTCATTAAACTCCACCAACATCTCCCACAATAAAAAATGTAATTATAGAAGAAATGTTTCTTGCAAGAGATGATTAGAGTCAGTTTGTTGAGTTCATAACAGATGTATCTCGATGCTGTGTGAAGTTCACTTTGGAATCCTCGTGAGAAGATCATTTTAAAAAAAGGTATTGAAAGTTTTGACTTTTATCTGACTTTTTTACCTGAGGAGAATTTTGCAAATATCTGCATGGCAGATGAATCAGAATTGACACTGCCCAAGTTTGCATCTTTAATGTGCATGCATTTGCACACAAACACTCAAACACGATTGGCATGCAAAGTACTATATACCTTTGTTTTTCTTTGCTATCTTTTTGCTTCATGTAGGATTTAGATTGCCACTCCCATCCGCCTTCCCATAGGTGCAGAGGGTTATGAATGGCCTCCCAGGTCCCAATATCTTATGGCCCAGATTCCTAAATCGAATCTCAGCTGCATTGAATGCACTTCGTGACGTCACTTATCTCTCTCTCTCTCTCTCTCTCTCTCTCTCTCTCTCTCTCTCTCTGAACCATCGTTTGACATATTTGTGACATATTCTGTCACAAATAGCATTAGTTTAAGGAAAACTTTTATGTTTATCTTCAGGAAAGCTTCACCAAGTTTTTGGACTTTTCATAATAAAATCGGAGAAATGTAAGTTGAAATAATATTATCCTGGTGCCAACTCTTGCATGTTTATGTCATGCAAAGTCATTGCGGGAATTACGGTCTTCTAAGAATGAGAAAACTCTCATCAAGTAGGCATAGGCCTCGTTCATCTCTGGTTTTAAAAGAGAGAGAGAGAGAGAGAGAGAGAGAGAGAGAGAGAGAGAGAGAGACTCAAAAAAAAATTTGAAGGAATATCAGATAGAGGAAAAGAAAGGTGGAAAATAGGACGCAGGATGAATGCATCTGAAAAAGAAAAGCAAATGCAATAAAGGCTGGGATCAGGCTGCAGATATCAACAGTGTGTGATTCCTGTGAGGAAAGAAAGACACCTCAAATGCTCATTGACTTGATAGAAAGTTTACTTAGGAACAAAACGTCATCTTATAAAGTTATAGCAGTTATATAAGGACTGTTGGCCCTCAGCACTACCACCACCAACAACAACAGATATTTTGTTCAAAGATAGATAATTGAAATATCTTTCTTTCTATGAAAAATAACTTAATGGTTACAAACTACTCTAATTACATTAGAGGATAACTTATGTCAAGGCATTAGCTCTACTGTAACAAACTAAAAAAGTTTTTACTCATACTTAACAGTTTCTAATCCAATATATATATATATATATATGATGGGGGAGAATATATATATATATAATATATATATTTATATGTATATATATATATATATATATACTAAGAGAGAGAGAGAGAGAGAGAGAGAGAGAGAGAGAGATTTAATCTCAAAACTATTATAATTTAAAATGAAAAATCTCACTCATTTCTAATACGGTAATTTCTCCCATCACGTATATTTATTGTAAAAACCGTTATCAGTGGAAAGAAAAATCTGTTGAAGTAGGACCCAATAAAGTATTGCTAGGATCATATCTGTGAATTACATGAAAAGGATGGCAATCCTTAATAATATATTGAATAACAATTCCTTTATCAAGCCTGTAATATCCTGACTTCCTTTCTAAGGATTTATTTTCTCGATTCATTTCCTGAAAATATACAGATTTGAAGAACTGAAAAGAAGCACAAATTTACCACAAAAGAAGTATTTACCCCAATTCACATTCTTTTTAATATTATCTGATATGATAAGTTGGGTGATTTTTTTTATATCATTACAGGGCACCAAGTTATCTTGCCCAAGACCTACATCATTCCAGCCAACAGACAAAGGCTCTGTTACGGTTCGGAGCATTGGCGAGAAGTCGGTGGTAAGAAGAAGAAAATAAAAGTTTCGAGGCGACCAAAACAATAAAGTTTTCACAAGAGACTCGTGGGATCAATGGAAATGTGGTAAGGGACTAGAGGGGCAGGAAGAGGGTCGGGGGTGGGGGGTGGGCCTTGAAGATTCGGGGGTTGATTCAAAAGAGAATGAGATCATCCGTTAGAGAAGCGGTTGTTGATACGTGCTTTCTCTGACCATAATGATGAAATATTCATAGTAGAGAGAGAGAGAGAGAGAGAGAGAGAGAGGGGGGGGGGACAAGATGATTTCATTTGTGTGATGCTTCATAATTATCAAAATAGGTGTCATTGACCGCTACCAACACAATCGACTAACTACCCTTTTCCATAACTTAGAAACGACCTTTCAAACCTCATTAACTAAAGATATTAAGTTGTATTTTTTGCATCAACCGGACATTTAATCATTACAGTCAAAGCTCAGGTTTCATGTTACACATCCAAAGATGATCTTAGAAATACAGACTAAAATCTATCTATTACTTTTGCCTGGTTTTGTTCTTTTGTGAGAACAGAATTCACAGCTGTTGAGTCAATCATTTCAGGACAGAAATTGTGAATACAAGGGATGGTTTACCAGTGATCATGACGAAAATATATATTTCATTGCAAATTATAATAGGAAATACATTACATTAGTTTGCATGCATTGACCAATTACGAAATATCCCTTTGCCAACTATGATAATCAGAATATGTTTTATATTAACAAATAATACAACTATTTCGATATAATTGCATCAGTTGGTTCATAGTAAGTCAATAAAACGCTGTAGGCTTTTGCATATAATCTTTTTTTTTTTTCAAATTGAACAATATAATTGCACAAAGAATCTATTAATAATGCTGAAATTTATATTTTCTGGTTTAAATTTCATAATTTCATCTTATGTCTAATATTCATGACCTGTTTCCTTATCTTCATTAAATATTTCTTCATTATATTTTCTCTCTCTCTCTCTCTCTCTCTCTCTCTCTCTCTCTCTCTCACGTCGAGTCGTAATATGGAAAACATTGAATAATACCTATTCATTCCCATTGATGTAAATTGTACCAAGTCACACAAATGATAAAAAAAAAACGATGATAAACTACAAATAAACAATGATAGTTTTCTTTTCATCTTACGAGTTGTTTTTACATATGTAAATAAACATCGGGAGACAAGACCTAATTTCAAAGCTAATATTAATCCTTCGTGTATTTCCCGGGGTCGACACGATATCTTTTATTTTGTAAACACAATACAATAATTGCATGTAAGGATTACTGCAACAAGTGAAAGACAACTCTCTTCACATTAAAGAGAAGAAATATAATATGAATATTAGTTTAATCCTTGTAATGATTTTAATCGTCTATTCTTATCTGATCATGACGCACATCCACTTATACATTCCTTGAACAAACACACGAAGACGAGTAAACAATTGAATAGGGAAGGTGTTTGTGTCATTAATAATAATAATAATAAGAATAGGTTAGTGGGGAATATGGGGAAAGGAAGAGTACCCCTGTATACAATCCAGTTTATAGCTCAAAGGCAGGTACTCGGGATGGGAAAGATTAAGGAAAAAGGGAGAAAGAGAAGTACAGGAGAAGAATAAAAGAGAAGGTCAGACCCTCTTGCGATATTAGGGAGTTAGTAATGGTATTATTATTTGTAATCACCAATGTGTGTCATTAATGTATCTCAGTTCCTCCAAACAAACCTTCGTCAGAAGTCGTATCCAATATCTTTCCCCACTCGATACCTTTTAGAATGTGGTGAAGATTCAATTTTAATTTCTCATCTCCCCTTCTCATTTGCAACATATAATCTTTTAATCCAAACATCACCCTTTTGTCAATTCATCGATATCTCATTTATCTGTTGGACTGGGTAAAGAGAGCGAAAGCCTTGTAATTACAGTTCGGTTACAAAGAAACCAGAATAATTCCATTTTGAGTTCTGGTGGCTCCTTGATCTCCACTATATGGTAGATTGTTTCTTTTTCTTTCATTTATTCTTTTCTTTGTCTACTTTATACAATAGTTTAAGTTTTCTTCCAAAATTTCAAGGCCATAACTGTTCCGTGACAAAATGTCACCATTTATGTTTCATGTTATTAAAACGGGTCTTCTAAGACTTTATGAAAGTAGCAATTTTCATAGACATATTGTGCACACAACTAAAGCATCTTGAAATACTAAAGAGACAGAAATGATTAAATATCTAAATATGTAAAACAAAATAAATAGAATGAAAGTTCTCTTCCTGTTCATTTCATGAAAAAAATTCCCTATGTCCTCCTGACATCCCTGAGCAGTTGATGGTTGTATTGGAACCATCTGGGAAGATATTAAAAGGGAGTCACCTGATATGGGTGAAGCAGAGGGGTAGGATTAGTCCGTGCATGGAGAGAGAGAGAGAGAGAGAGAGAGAGAGAGAGAGAGAGAGGGGGGGGGGGGGGGGGCTGGTGAGTTGTACACATACATCACATTACGACGTATATTTGCTGTTTTTCACCATTTCTGTTCACTATAGGCTACTTATAATGGACACTTTTAATCCTGTCTTTGTTGTGGATTGATGATGTCGATCACAAGTAAACCCCGGACGATTTTCTAACAGCTGAGATTCCTGTTTTCGGCCGAAGGAGGAACAAGTGTGTCATAATTCCGTATGATTCATAAAAAAGAGAAACGAAATTTGTAGAAGGATTTTTCGACTGAAGTAAAAACAGGTGACTCACTCTCATTTGGAGCTTTTTCATTATCCTCCATCAAATGTTACAATTAGGAAATCTCTTCTTTCGTCTGTGTTCCCAATTCCAAATATATACATATATAACACACACACACACACACACACGCACACACACACACACACGCATATATATATATATATATATACATATATATATATATATATATATAAAACTCGAAGCTTTAATACAACACCCTTTTGAATTCTTTTCCCTAAACAATATCTTTTAGAATATGGTTAGATTCAACAATTGTCTATCTCTTCCTTCCTCCTTCTCTCTCTGGCAGTTTTTATTCAACCTATTCATTTTCCCTTTCCGCATTTCATCAAGTTCAATTTTTGCTTTGCACCCCCCTCTCTCTCTCTCTCTCTCTCTCTCTCTCTCTCTCTCTCTCAAATCTTCGAGTCAAGTCATAATATGAAAAGATTGAATATTACCTGTTCACTCCAATTTGATGTTATTTATATCAAGTCAAACAAATAATAATAATAAAAAAATAGGTAATACTGAAAAAATATTATAAACTACAAACAAACAATAAGTTTTCTTTTTATCTTACGAGCTTTTTACATATGTAAATAAACAATAAAGACGAGACCTAACTTCAAAGCTAACATAAATCCTTCGTGTATTCCCCAGGGTCGACATGAAATCTTTCATTTAGTCAATAAAAATACAATAATTGTATGTAAGGATAACTACAATATGTGAAACACAAATGTCTTCCTTTTATAGAGAAGAAATTTAGTATGATTATTAGTTTAATCCTTGTAATGATTTTAATCGTCTAATCTTTTCTGATCATGACACACATCCAGATATATATCATTTGAACAAACACACGAAGACGAGTAGACAATTGATTTGGAGAGATGTTTGTGTCATTAATGTAACTCAGTTCCTTCAAACAAACCTTCTTCAGAAGTCATATCCAAACCTTTCCCCTCTCAATACCTTTCATAATATAGTGAAGATACAATTCTGATTTCTCATCTCCCTTTTCTTTTGTAACATATAATCTTTTAATCTAAACATCACCCTTTTGTCTATTCATCGATATCTTATTTGTCGGTTGGACTGGGTAAGGGAGCGAAAGCCTTGTATTTGATTAGAGTTGGGTTACAAAGAAAGTAGAATAATTCCATTTTGAATTTTGTTGGCTCCTGGACCTCCACTAGATGGCAGATCACTTCTTCTTCTTTCATTTGCTCTTTTCTTCCATAATTTCAATGGAACTTATGCATACCATAACTGCTCTGTGAAAAAATGTTACCGTTTATGTCTCATGTTATTAAAACGGCTCTCCTAAGACTTTATGAAAGTAGTAATTATCAGAGACATGTTTCGCATTCCCATGCCACCCCCCATCCCCACCCATGTTT
>NC_090749.1:11755500-11810500 GCF_036898095.1 Palaemon carinicauda
TAGGTTGGAGAGCGTTCTCTCTCCCCTAGATAGGCTAGCCTAAAAACAGATTCCCTTCTCTTGGGAGTGTAAGGGGGTGCTACGTCCCCCCCTCATCACTCCCTCTCAGGACCCTTTCCCCTCTCCCACTCTGTCCCTATGTGTTGGCTTGCCATCACATCCTTGTCCGCCGTCCTACAACTCCACTGTGGAATTGGCTGTGTTCTTCTGCTAGGTGGTCCGTTCTGCTACACTTCCCAAACATAGTTGAACTATGGGACAGTTTCGGCGGTCGGCCTTCCGGCGGAAGACCTCCCTTCTTTGAGTGTTCTCTGGCCCTCCCATAGGCTGCCACAGGCAACAGAGCCGTCTGCCGGCTCTCTGCCGCCGGATGATAGGTGTATCCTCCCCTTTCATGTGTTCACTCATTCCGGAGGAAGACTAGAATGGGTACCGGGTATTACCCTTCCTTATCTTCCCTCCTTAGCTATCACGGTGTCGGTCTACTGTCGCCTCTGCCTGCCGGCGCTAGCCGCCGGCACCTTTGGTAACCTTCCTGCCTCATTGGATGATGTCAGTGATGGTCTACCATTGCCGGTTGCCTGCCGACTGCCGGGGGTCGCCGTCCTGCCGGTGAACTGCTATTCCCGAAGTGTCTTCCTGTCTTTCTGCCACTTAGAATGTAGGCAACAATGGGTTCATCTTAGTGTAATTTTTGCCGGCGCTAGACGGGCCTACGGCTCGCCGTCAGACTGCCGGCGCTACTAGTCTTGGCTTTACAGTGAACAGTCACCCCTCCCGACTACCGGCACCGTGCCGGCAGCCATTATTATGCAGCTATGTATAATAGCCAGTAGTCCTCTGGTATATCTATACCATAGAACAAAGACTATTGTGTATGGTTGTATAGTAAAACATTTCCAGCTCATTCTGTGCATCCTTGTGCAGTCTCTTGCCAGGACCTAAATCTACAGAGGGGCTTAAATTATTTCCCCCTTTTTTCTATTATAAACTGAATGATTTCAGCTATACACCTCTCCGTAATTAATTCCCCAGAGGAAGCCTAAGCTTGGCTCATGCAAACGGATGCTCTCCCTCCTTTTAGGACCCTATAGGTTCTAAGGAATTGATTATAGTGTAAGGTCGCGGCAATTGGCTGGGCGGGAGTCACAAATATGTGTCTTTTCTACCACCTTTCTAGCTCACCTATCCTGAGTTTATAAGCAAATGGAATCTTAAATATTATAAGTTGCTACTTAATTTTAATCTAATATTACTGTAAGTAATGTTATACTGACTTTCAAGTACTCATTGTCTCTTTCTTTTACAGGAGGAGTACGTGAAGTATGAGAGCTCCTTCTCGCAGAAGGCATCTTCTACGGGCATCTGGCGTGCCGGACCCACGCTGGTTGTTCTGCCAAGAAGGGGAACCTTAAGTATTGGGATCCGCAGACTTGTTCCGTCTGCAAAAGCCTTCTTGATGAGGCGTTTGAGAACCCTCCATCCGCGAAGGCCCGAGACAGTGCCCGGGAGAAACTGCGCAAGTGGGTGCGCGGTTTCCAGAAAAACGAACAGGGCCTTATCTCCCCAACGAGAAGATGAGGGCCCTACTCTTCCCTAAGGCGTCTGCTGATGCCGTGATCCCTAGGGATAAGATCCCCGTGCCCAACTTACGGTCGAACCGGACGTTGCGGCCGCTCTCCAAACACGTCACATCGACGAGGTGGAGAGGATGTCGGATGTGTCCGAAAAAACTGAAAGGATCCTCATGGCCGAGGGTCAAGAAGAAGAAGAGGATCGGGTGGAGTTCCCTGATTCAGAGGGCGAGATCGCCCAAGTACCTTCTGTGGCTTCTGCTGTGGTCGAGGAGCCAATTCCTTCGACCTCTGCTGTTTCGCTTCCTGCAGTACCGACCTCCCAGGATACCATCCAGGTCCTGGTGGCACTCCTGGACAAGAGATTCCGCAAAGGTCATGAGGACCTCAAGAAGGAACTTATGGGCTGGAAGTAACCGAAGAAGATCTCGGTCAAACAGCTTCCTCCTTGTTCGGTGACAAATACCTGGAGGTATGCCGAGCCCATGCCAGTAACGACAAGACGCATCTTCATTAATGACAAACTGGGTGCCATTCCCCTTGAAGAGGTGGAGTTCAACCCTAGTTTTGAAGCATACCAGGACTGTTACGTCAAGATCAAGTCCAAACTGGCCTCCAAGGAGGAGACCGAGCCTAAGGAGGTGATCATATTCGAACACTCCAAGGCCCAGGCTATGCTGGCTATGCTGGCTTCACTAACTCCAAGATGCCGGCATTGAGCAAGAAGCATCCATCCTTTCTTGCTCCTCCTACTATGATCTTTCCCTTCGTGGAAAAGGCTCTAAACGTGGTCTTGAAGGCGGTGGAGGAAGGAAAACCCTGCCCTACACTGGAGGAGTGTAGGCGTCTCTCCCTCGCCTTACCCCCCCTGACAATAAAAGCTGGAAGGACATCCAACTTACCTTCACGGTTGGGAAGTTGGAACCTGACTTCGCTGGACGTCAGTTTAACGAAGACCTCCCAAGCTTATCGACCATCTGTTGCGTAGGGTACAAGACACCAAGGAGAGGCTAGCTGCCTCCCTATCGCACCAAGTACAACTTGAGGCAATGCCCGGGGACATTTGGGTCCCGGACTTCTACATGGTTCTTGCCAAGACCCACCTTGCGATTGTGATGAAGGATTTGCACAGCTTAATCAAGGCCCGGAGAGCCTGTAGAGAGTTCGTGTTTGCCAATGCAGCCATGAAGCACAAACCCTGGAAACTGAGCTCCTCCAACATCTGGGGCAAACACCTCTTCCCAACAGATTTGGTGAAAGAGATTGTGGACAAGGCCGCCACTGAGAACCGGAACCTTCTGAACAAGTGGGGCATGTCCCGTAAGAGGAAGTCCTCTGAGGATGAAGGTCCGCAATCTAAGAGGAAATCCACCAAGCCTAGACCCCGACAGCGTCAAGCCAAACGCTAATTTCTGGCTCCCGCTACGCCCCAAATAGTGGCCGAGCCATAGCAGACCTTTCAGCTGGTCCCTCAGCCGAAGGTGTCCCAATCACCAGTTTTCACTCCTGCCTACGAAAGACAGTCCCCTACCTTTCGTCCCAGAGGTAGAGGATCAGGCAGAGACTCCTCTCGTCGTCCTTCCAGAGGCAGAGGAGGAAGGGGAGCAGGCGGCCGAGGTGGTAAACCCTCGGGAAACCAGAAGCAATTAAGTGCTTCCGGTCGGAAGAAGACTCCGCCACTTTCAGGATCGTTGGACCTTCGATCCTTGGGCACACAGCATCATCAAGAAGGGACTAGGGTGGAGTTGGATACAACCACCCCCAATCTTCCACCAATTCTTCCAACCCTCAACCCCTATCCTAGAAGAATATGTCCTAGAACTCTTGAACAAGACGGTGATCAAGAGGGTAAAGTCCACCAGGTTCCAGGGAAGACTGTTTTGTGTTCCCAAGAAAGACTCAGACAAACTCCGAGTCATTCTCGACTTGTCCCCTCTCAACAAGTTCATTGCGAACAACAAATTCAAGATGCTGACTCTTCAACATATAAGATCCCTACTGCCTCACGAGGCTTACACTGTCTCAATAAACTTGGCGGATGCCTATTGGCACATTCCAATGAATCACCAAGCTTCCTCCTACCTAGGATTTAGGCTCCAAAGAAGAAACTACACCTTTAGGGCCATGCCCTTCGGGCTCAACGTGGCTCTAAGAATCTTCACGAAACTCGCAGACATGATCGTCCACCAGCTACGCCTTCAAGGCGTCCAGTTGATGGCTTACCTAGACGATTGGCTGGTCTGGGCGACATCGTCAGAGGAAAGTTTGCGTGCCAGCAGAAAGGTGACCCAATTCCTGGAACATCTGGGTTTCAAAATCAACACCAAGATGTCTTGCCTGTCTTCAGCTCAGAAGTTTCAATGGTTAGGAATCCGTTGGAGTCTTCAGTCAGACCGCCTTTCCAACCCTCTGAAGAAAAGGAAGGAAATAGCCAGATCTGTCAAAAGACTTCTCAAATCCAAATGGATTTCAAGACGACAGCAGGAGCGAGTACTCGGCTCCCTTCAGTTCGCCTCAGTGACAGACCCAGTGCTACGAGCACAGCTAAAGGATGCTTCGGGAGTCTGGAGACGAAACGCATCCATCGCTCGAAGAGATCTCAAGAGACCCCTACCAAACAGGCTTCGCTCACTCCTCAAGCCGTGGTTGGAAGCAAGGATCTTGAAAAGATCTGTTCCTCTTCAACCACCACCTCCATCGATCAACATCCACACGGATGCCTCGCTGGAGGGATGGGGGGGGGGGGGTCACTCCCACCAATGACAAGTTCAAGGAACGTGGTCTCATCTGTTCAAGACATTTCACATCAACATATTGGAGGCCATGGCGGCTCCTCTCACTCTGAAGAAACTATCCCCTCGTCCTTCGATCTACATTCGTCTAATTCTGGACAGCTCCGTGGTGGTCAGATGTCTCAACCGTCAGGGCTCAAGATGGACCCACCTTAACCAAGTGCTGCTACCCATTTTCCGCCTGGCAGACAGGAAGAAATGGCACTTGTCTGCAGTTCACCTGCAAGGATTCCACGATGTGACGGTGGACGCTCTATCGAGGTCAAGCCCCATAGAGTCAGAATGGTCCCTAGACGCAAGATCATTCTCCTTCATCTCCTGTCAAGTCCTGGAACTGTAGATCGACCTCTTTGCGATGAGCGACAACAATCAACTTCCTCTGTGTGTGGCCCCATACGAGGACCCCAAAGTGGAAGCAGTGGACGCCATGTCCCTAGACTGGAACAGATGGTCCAAGATTTACCTGTTCCCTCCACCCAATCTTCTGCTGAAAGTCATCTCCAAACTGAGAACCTTCAAGGGAACAGCAGCCCTAGTGGCTCCCAAGTGGGCCTGGAGTAACTGGTTTCCCCTAGTCCTGGAGCTACAGCCCAAGCTGATCCCTCTGCCGGGCCCAGTTCTCTCCCAGCAGGTGCAGAAGTCGATTGTCTTTGATTCATCAAAGAAAGTCCGAGACCTTCATCTCATGATTTTCTCTCCCTAGCCGTGAAGAAAAGGTTTGGAATCTCGAAGAACAGTTTAGATTTCCTAGAGGAATACAAAACGAAGTCTACCAGAAGGTAATATGAATCATCCTGGAAGAAGTAGGAGTCCTTTGTCAAGGCAAAAAATCCTACGGAAATCTCCATAGATTTTTGTATGTCCTTCTTTATTCACCTTCATGGACAAGGCTTAGCAGCCAACACGATTTCCACTTATAAATCGGCTTTAACAAGACCACTACTGTACGCCTTCCAGATAGATTTGTCCAACGAAATCTTTAACAAACTTCCGAAGGCATATGCTAGACTCCGTCTTGCACCCCCACCAAGACCCATCTCCTGGTCTCTGGATAAGGTGTTCCATTTTGCCTCTAGCTTGGACAACAAATCTTGCCCTATGAAAGACTTGACTCAAAAAGTAATTTTCCTTTTTACTCTCGCATCGGGAGCCCGAGTCAGTGAAATAGTGGAATTATCAAGAGAAGAGGGCCAGATACAGTTCACCAATACAGGGGAATTTACCCTCTTCCCCGACCCTACGTTTTTCGCTAAAAACGAACTCCCCACCAAGAGATGGGGACCTTGGAAAATCTGCCCTCTGATGAAGATGTCTCTCTATGTCCAGTGGAGAGTCTTAAGGTCTATCTTCGAAGAACTTCAGACTTTGGCGGAGGACAGGTTTTTAAAGGAAAAACATCGGGCAGTGACCTGTCACTTAAACAAGTAAGGGCGAAAATCACCTATTTTATTCGCAGAGCGGATCCTTACACTACACCCGCAAGTCATAATCCTAGGAAAGTCGCCTCTTCCCTTAATTTCATCCAAGGTATGGATTTCGAAAGCCTCCGATCTTTTGCAGGCTGGAAATCCTCGAGGGTGTTCTTTAAACACTATGCGAAGCAGGTGCACAAAGTGAAGCGATTCATGGTAGCAGCAGGTAGTGTGTTGAAACCTGCTGCTTAGTGCTGCGTAGAACAGTGAGTTATTTCGGGACTCTAACTCAACGGGGGCCTGTGTTGACCCTAGTGCAATACATAGTGATTTCAGGTGACACTTAGTGTCACAAAAGACTGTTCTTCCACAAGGTGAAGTGACATAGACTCTAACACGTATGCCACATGTTCTTGGACATGAAGTGTATTGTGACTCTTAAAGACTTTAGTTCCCCTGACACTTATGTGTATAAAGGCAAGTTCTTCCTCGAGGGTGTTCTTTAGCCACCAATGGTTGCCGGTCCCAAGCCCGGATAAATTGGGAGGGTTGGTTTTAGGAAGGGCATCCGGCCGTAAAAACCTGTGCTAAAACCTTAAATGGAATGAGCCGAAATGGGGAAAGAGGTAATACTGGGGCATACTCCGTAAACGACGCACAGAGACATCGCCCAAACTCTGTGATAAGGCGAGGGTTACTGCATCAGAAGTGGGTGCAGCTAAAGAAGCGAGCTCACTTTGGACTCAGAATATGTCATCTTATTGTTGGGTCCATGACTGGGAGAGGTAGAGAAGTGGCTGACTTGATGAAGGAAAAGAGAGTAGATGCTATGTGTGTCCAGGAAACATGATGGAAGGGAAAAAAAGCTAAAGAGTTGGGTGATGGATATAAGCTATATTATAGTGGAGCAAATAAACAAGGCAGGAATGGAGTTGGCATAGTACTCTCTGGTGAGCTGAAAAATGCAGTGATAGAGGTGCATAGAAAAAATGATCGTATCATCAGATTGAAGATGTGTTGTGGAGGAAAGATTCTGGATATTATAAGTGCATATGCACCTCAAGTTGGTTGCACAGACGAGGAGAAGGGAAATTTCTGGAGAGACATGGATGGAGTAATGCAAGAACTGGAAGAACAGGAGAGGGTCATAGTGGGGGCAGATTTGAATGGCCATGTTGGAAGTGAGAATGAGGCAATTGGTCGGGTGCATGGGGGCCATGGAATTGGGGAGAGAAACCCAGAAGGAGAGTGTTGTGGACTTTGCTGTGTCATTTGACATGGCAATAGTAAACATATTCTTGAGGAAGAAAAGGGAACACCTAATAACTTATAGGAGTGGTGGAAGATGATCCCAGATAGACTACTTCCTGTATAAAAGGATAAAACTGGTGGAAGTCAAGAACTGCAAGGTTATCCCAGATGACCATGTAGCCCCCCAACACAGACTGCTATTTATGGACTTAGGCCTAAAAAGGGAAAGAAAACCTAAAGCTAAAGGGATAAGGAAAATTAAATGGTACAAACTAGTGAGGGAAGGAGATAAGATGAGAGAGTTTAAGAGAAGGGTTTGGGAAGATATTGATAGAGGAATTGAAGATGTTCAAGAATGGTGGACACGAAACGCAGAAGTAATTAGAAGGCATGGATAGGAGCTGCTAGGAGAGACATCTGGTATCATATGGGAAGAAAAGGAGAGTTGGTGGTGGAGTGAAGAAATTGAGAAAGTTGTAAAAGATAAGAAGGAGGCAAAGATGAGATGGGAAGAGTCACAGTCAGGGGAAGACAGAGAGAGGTTCAGAGAGAAAAACAAGGTGGTGAAGAAGGTAGTAGCCCAAGCTAAAGCTAAGGCATATGATGGTGTGTATAATGAGCTGGGGACAAAGGAAGGATTAAACAAGATGATCAAGCTATCGAAGACTAGAAATAAGAGCACCAAAGATTTACACACATCAAACGAATAAAAGATCAAGATGGTGTAGTACTTAGAAAGGAGGAAGACATTGTAAAGAGATGGAAAGAATATTTTGAACAGCTGTTAAATGAAGAAAATGATAGATTATTAAGAGAGGATGGACTGGTGAATTTTGGCATGGTAATAAGTTTCTCTACGCAAGAGGTAATAAATGCACTGAGGAAGATGAAGAATGGGAAGGCAACTGGACCAGACATGATTCCTGTGGAGGCATGGAGAACCTTAGGAGATGAAGGTGTGGATATACTGTACGATCTCATGATAAAGATCTTTGAGCAGGAAAAGATACCAAAATGAGTGGCGTTGGAGTATATTGATCCCAATCTTTAAAGGGAAAGGTGATGTCCAAGAGTGTGGGAATTACAGAAGTATTAAATTGATGTCCCACACTTTGAATATACTGGAAAGGATGATAGATGCCAGACTAAGAGAAGAAGTAGAAATAGGTAAAGAGCAGATGGAATTCATGAAGGGGAGGGGAACAACAGATGGTGTATTTTGTCTGAGGCAACTCATGGAGAAATTCCGGGAAAAGCAAAGAGACCTGCATGTAGTGTTCATTGACCTTGAAAAAGCTTATGACCGAGTCCCAAGACAGGAGGTATGGAGGAGTCTGAGGGAGAGGAGGGTGCCAGAGAAGTACTTTCGACTGACACAAGAGATGTACCATAGCGTATTTACTAGAGTTAGGAGCAGTGCTGGGGAGACAGAGGGTTTTGAGGTGAGAGTAGGATTACACCAAGGGTCAGCTCTGAGCCCATTTATCTTTAACATAGTGATGGACGTTTTGATAGAAGAGGTAAGCGAGGCAGTACCATGGAACATATTGTATGCAGATGATATTGTTCTGTGCGCAGAGAGCAGGGAAGATCCGGAAATGAAATTGGAAAGGTGGAGGCAAGTACTGGAGGACAGAGGAATGAGAATAAGTAGATCTAAGTCAGAATATATGTGTACCACCAGTGAGGGGGATGATTAAGAAAGTATTCATCTTAGGGGAGAACAGATAAAGAGAGTTGATAAGTTTAAGAATTTGGGATCCTTTGTTAACGCTGGAAGAGGTATGGAAGATCAAGTTAAACATGGGGTACAGGCAGACTGGAACAACTGGAGAGCAGCCTCAGGAGTTCTTTGTGACAAAAGAATACCACTGAGGTTAAAAGGAAAATTTCATAGGACAGTGGTGAGAACAGCAATGTTGTATGGAACGGAAACAGCAAGCATGAGGAAGACAGAGGAAAAGAAGATGGATATGGCGGAAATGAGAATGCTTAGGTGGATGTCTGGGGTGACAAGAGAGGATCGGATAAGAAATGACTACATAAGGGGGTCGACAAAGGTGGTGGAAATATCAAAGAAAGTGCAGGAAGGGAGGCTGAGATGGTATGGACACCTGATGAGGAGAGATGAGGACCACGTTGGGAGACATACTATGGAGATGGAGGTTCAGGGAAGAAGAAGAAGAGGGAGCCCAAGAAAGAGATGGAGGGACTGTGTGAGAGGAGACTTACAGGAGAAGGGGATTGATGAGGCAGAAGCGCAGAATAGAAAAAGATGGAAACGGCTCATCCGCAACGGCGACCCCATATAAAAATGGGAACCAGCTGGGAAGAAGAAGAAGAAGTCTATGTCTGTTAATCAATATTTTTTTTGTAAATTAATTACCTCATTTTACTTTATTGCAAATTTTCTTGAATAAAATAGAAATTTTATTTATCATATGCATCTTATTTCGCCTTCCCATATGAAAA
Source organism: Palaemon carinicauda (assembly GCF_036898095.1). NCBI lineage: Eukaryota > Metazoa > Arthropoda > Malacostraca > Decapoda > Palaemonidae > Palaemon > Palaemon carinicauda. Next base: position 11,765,002 of record NC_090749.1, read on the forward strand.
TAAATTGCTGTTACCAAGTTCTAATGCCCTTCATTATTCTTTATTTTATTCATGTATAATATTACTCCTGTCTGAGATATGCTCACCAAGCAAGTGAAATATTGTTCCTACACAAATATTTAACCTTCTGATCTGTCCACGAGACAGGTACGATCCTCGCATCCAGGTGAGTTTATCTTCATCCGGGTACTTCGAGATGTTCCTCTTGTCCAAACAGGACCTCCCTGCCAGGGGGGCAGGACGCCATGTCATTGTTTATGCCACTGGTAGTGACATATAACGGAGATGTCACGGTTTCTAAGGTCACCAGACCAAAGGAATATTGTTTGAAGTAGAAGGCACTTTTGAAATGGGGAAAACCACAATACACTAATTCTCTGGTACACTTCCTTCAGGACGTCATGGCTTGAGCTCAAAAAACGGATTATGAACGAAGCGAGAAATCTATTTTTGGGTGAGAAGGCCATGATGTACTGATGGACCCGCCCTACTGATTCTAGTTTAGCCTGTCAGTCCCCTCCCTTTCATATTGTATCGTGGAAGCTGGCAGAAACGCTGAATAAGGAATGAAGCTGGCGGACGTGACGTCAGTCCAGATGGCGGACAGCTATGGCTGCTGTTTGTTTACGTCGCGAGGTACCGTAACAGTAATGCAGGAGGATAACTTTGCAACGGCTCCTCCTATAACTTGCCACCTTCCCCCTCGAAGCCTAAACGCTATGTGGGGTGCCGATAGCCATGTGGCGTGTCAAGCATACGTCCCCTGTTGATATACGATATCCTAAAGGGAAACCTTAAGGGTACTCACGCCAGAAGTTAGAACTCTGTGAAACCTTTAGTTTAATTATCTGGGAATATCTACTGTAGTCATATATACCCTCAGGAAGCTACTGAAGGAACCTTCCATCGAGGAAGTGGCTAATTTTTTTAGGGAATAAACATATGTTATCCTAAAATAGAAATATGTAAAAAAAATCTTCATTATTTTGTAAATTACATTTATATCAGGGGCCATATCTAAAGGTAATTTTTTGAGTACTTAGAAATTTCGTAAAAAAATACATATATTTAATATATAATATGATATTTATGCAGGTAAAAATATACCAAAATATCACAAATTCTATAGGGAACAAGAATATATATAGATAGGGCAACTTACGCTTCGGATATGTCCACAAAATGGCCGCCAACCACACTGACTCAGACTCCCTAATCTGCCACTTGAAATGTAGGAAGGGTATATCAATTTCAAGGTGTTATTTACTAATCTAATTATTATTGGATATGCATAAAAATTGTATGGTGGGTTGCTGGATAATTGTCGATTATTTTACGACTATAAAATTAAAATTCTGACCCAAAAAAATTTTTTTGAAGGGAAATGAAATCGAAAAAAAAATGTAAAATATAATATTTTAGCTGAAAAAATTTTGATGATATTCAATCAAAAAAGAAGTAAACAAAATTTTCCGACAAATAAACATCTAGAGGAATCATTACTCTGTGATAGTTCCTTAGTACGTAGTAATTTTGAAAGAATTAGGAAAAAACGAAAAAATGGCAATCACCGGAAAATCGAACACATACCTATATATACGCCATATCTGGCTAAAAAAAAAAGATAGGCATGGGTAGCCAGATCATCTAGAAACACTTTCCAACACTATAAAAATATAAGTTTTGCGACACTACTTGCCAATTCCTTACGGTAACATGACTAAGCAAAAAAATGCAAAACAAATAAAAAGGGGCACTCGCGGAAAAATGGCTAACATTCTAATATACGGCATTTCAGAAAAAAAAATTCAGCCACGTACTAGGCAAACCATCAAGGCACATTTTCCGACAAATAAACATCTAAATGAATCATTACTCTGTGATAGTTCCTTAGTACGTAGTAATTTTGAAAGAAATGGGAAAAAACGAAAAAATGGCAATCACAGGAAAATCGAACACATACCTATATATACGCCATATCTGGCTAAAAAAAAAAAGATAGGCATGGGTAGCCAGATCATCTAGAAACACTTTCCAACACTATAAAATTATAAGTTTTGCGACACTACTTGCCAATTCCTTATGGTAACATGACTAAGCAAAAAAATGCAAAACAAATAAAAAGGGGCACTCGTGGAAAAATGGCCATTCTAATATACGACATTTCAGAAAAAAAAATTTCAGCCACGTGCTAGGCAAACCATCAAGGCACATTTTCCGACAAATAAACATATAAATGAATCATTACTCTGTGATAGTTCCTCAGTACGTAGTAATTTTGAAAGAAATGGGAAAAAACGAAAAAATGGCAATCACAGGAAAATCGAACACATACTTATATATACGACATATCTGGCTAAAAAAAAAATAGGCATGGGTAGCCAGATCATCTAGAAACACTTTCCAACACTATAAAAATATAAGTTTTGCGACACTACTTGCCAATTCCTTACGGTAACATGACTAAGCAAAAAAATGCAAAACAAATAAAAAGGGGCACTCGCGGAAAAATGCCCAACATTCTAATATACGGCATCTCAGATAAAAAAAAAGACATGCACGTGTTAGCCCAACCATCAAGGCACACTTTCTAACACATAAACATGAAAAAAAAATCAATAATATACGGCAATTCCTTACTACGTAGTAAATTTTTACAAATATTGAAAAAAAACAGAAATTGGCAACCGCAGTTAAATACCCAATATACCAATAACTACGTCGTATCTGACAAAAACAAAATCACGCATGGGTAGCCAGATCATCTAGACACACTTTCCAACACTAAAAAAGCAAAAGTTTTACGACACTATTTGGCAATATCTTACGGAAAAATGACTTGGCAAAAAAATGAAAAAAAATGAAAAAGGGGCACTCGCGGTAAAATGCCCGACATTCTAATATACGGCGTCTCAGATAAAAAAAAAGACATGCACGTGTTAGCCCAACTATCAAGGCACACTTTCTAACACATAAACATGAAAAAAAAATAATAATATACGGCAATTCCTTACTACGTAGTAATTTTTACAAATATTGAAAAAAAACAGAAATTGGTAACCGCAGTTAAATACCCAATATACCAATAACTACGTCGTATCTGACAAAAACAAAGTCACGCATGGGTAGCCAGATCATCTAGACACACTTTCCAACACTAAACAAGCAAAAGTTTTACGACACTATTTGGCAATATCTTACGGAAAAATGACTTGGCAAAAAAATGAAAAAAAATGAAAAAGGGGCACTCGCGGTAAAATGGTCCTCGTGGTGATGAACGACATTTTAACTAAAAAAAAAATCATGCACATGGTAGCCAAACAATCCACCAAGACTTTCCACAACTGATAACCTATACAAGTTGCACCATTCTACGACAATTTCATAATACGTAATAACTTTGATAATTATGCAAATTACCTTAGAAGGGTAAACTCGGTCGCGCTCGACCCCGACACGTCTCAGAAATCGGGGAAGGAGTACAGCTACAGCAATGCACATCTGGACACTACTAGAGCGTGTAGGGGAGACACCTCCTGCAGGTCGATCACCCACAAATTCAGTCACGGGGGTGAGTCACGTGAGAAAAACCTGTTTTTTTTTTTACACTCGGGGTCGCGAACGACCCATCGTACCTATCCAGGGTTAACATGTGTATTTTAAAGCATTTTTCACTATACCTTTTACACAAAATATAAAAAGGTATAAAAGGGTACTGAACCCAACAAACCCACCTAACCTAACCTAGAAGTTTCTAGGTCACAACCCAGAGCCAGGGGCAAGCCCTCGGACCCCCTTCCCAGGTTACAAACTTGTACTGGCAAGGGGTAATGTTGAACTGCACACTCTAAAAACATTAAAATTAAAGAAATTAATAACTTACTTTCATGACCTGGTGTAATGGTCTGTTTTTCCCCCAGATCAAAATAATGGTTACCTCCACCAAGTAAAGGGGAAATCTTGGCCCAGGGGGGGGGAATATTATTCTGGGCCATATCTCCCCCAGGGGAATTTCAGACGGTGGGAAAAACAGGCCATTACACCGGATTCAACTGGGATTTAATTTTGGCTTGATTCCAATCCAAGTAATTGTAGGTCAAGTGGTAACAATTGGGTACCTTCCTTCAGTGTATGATGCGTCTCCAATTGATCTACTTGTAATGCTAGGTTTTCACTATGTTTTTGGCGGCCCCGGCAACCCCGTTTTGGGCCACTGTGAACAAAACGGGATGGACGCGAAAAAACGTTATACAAATCTGTGGAACGGGATTGGCCAACGTGATAGGCCCTGACTGCCCTGGATACCGCCTCAAAATTTTAAACTGTCAAAAAATTCGCCCCGACAGTCCAGGTGCAGACCGAAAACTTAGTAGACCGTAGTAAAACGGGGTAAACGCAACAAAACGTAACATAACGTAGCAGGGCGTAGTTAGCCTTATCAAAACTTGGAGGCATTCCGTAGCGTAACGGGAAGCATGTATATAGGATCTTTTTCTTATTAATAACTATATTCACCTAGATTTCTCAATTTTTATATTTCAGTTTTCCTTATGGTCATTCTTCCGCTTCTTTTGGAAGATCGTATGCTCGTTATGAATAGTAATGATAATGAATTGATGGCAGGTAATAGATTGTATTTATTTATACTATCTGGAAATTAGTTTCCTTGATTAAAGAAAAGCCTAAGTGTTTTATTAATCAATAAAATATCACTATAACTTTACTGACATCATAATTTTTATCTATTGAATTCCAATCCATATAAAAACCTATTATACAAAAAATATCAAATTAAGCACCAGAAATCTAAATAAACATTTCGTGAAAAGTTGAAGCTTTCTTGGAGGAGACTGAATCATTTTTTATGGCAAAAAAATTAACATGACTATCTGGCTTTATGATAAACTGGTGATTCTAAATAACCAAACCTGTCAAATACAGAAAATTCTCGGCGAAATAAAGTATACTGCATTTACACTATATAGCGATTTGATTTTCTTCACAAAATACCGTTCCTCAGCAAAATAATAGATCCTTATGGATTAAATGCCATAAAAAGGTATAAATATGGTTACTACACCAGTAACAAAAAGTTCTCGAAGCTTTATTGAATATGTCTTAAATATCTCTGGAGTCAATCTCAAATAGTACTGGAATGAAGAAACATCTTCATTGTGGAATTCTCTTACGATAAATCTTGAGTAATGGCCTAGTCTGAGCCGCCTATCTTCTGACAACCATTCGCGCACCCACATCAATCGTTGCCTTCTCACTTTCCTTCTCACCAGCCGCTCTCTAGCTCTCCCTCTCTGACCTCAGATTTGACGAAGAGATTGTATATATAAACGGAGCAAATAGGCAAAAACAAAATCGTCATCTTTGGAATCCATGATGTTGTCTTGTCAAAGGTTAGATGAAATTATTGATGTTCCTTGGGAGGCCCTTGTTTTTATACCATGGCCACAAACGTGCTCCAAAGCTGCCCGACGTCCACGTTTCATCCGTTGAAAGCCTTGGCAAAACGGTATATACGTTTCTGACCCTGATCAGAACGGCAAAACGTTAGGACCTTATTTGAACGTGACAGGCCTGTGGGGGATGCAGGCGAAACTGTATTGTGTCTGTGAGCCTCCGGGGGAAGTCCATCCCCCTCTTCCCACGGCATGTCGCGGACACCGTGGTAGATCGCAAGAAAACTTAGAATGCCGTAACAAACCTTGAATATGGAGGAAAAAATGGCAAAATGTACATGTTGCACTATGTTTTGAGAAAACGGGGCTGCCGAGGTCGCCGGGAACATACTAAAAACCTAGCATAAGGAATAATATCTACTTTGAAGTATAAAAAAACCTTATTAAGATTCTTTTTTAAGGAAACCTCTCGCCTACATCGATATAGTCAGTTATTACAAAATGACTTCACTATTAGTAATAGATGTAAATTCTCTCTTTTGTTGTTTACAATTGGCTATAAACTGAATCTCTTTTCTTTCCTCTCAGTCTTGTGAAACCTTCAAGTTGACTCCAGAGGGAAAATTAACGCCTCTTATTTTGACTTACATCATTGCAAAAGGAATCACTTAATTCTTCTCAGTTAGAGATATTTATATTAACAGATCCAATGTGAACTTATTTCTTAATAAATACAAATTTATTTCAATGCTGCCTTTCAAGATATAAATCAAACAAAAACTTTATCTCTAAGAAACGTGTGTATGGTTAGCAAACAGTGTTTGTTGCACATCTCAGGTTTGTTGAATGTGATAGTGTTGGCGCTCTACTTCTCCAAGCCAGGAATTCGGAAATCAGGCGTGGGAGGTTTTCCTGGAATCATTTCCCACACATTAATTTAACTTCTAATTTTTAGTGGTCTTTTGAACCTGATCTTGTTGTATGATGCCTTGCAGAATACATGTGTGAAACCTTAACTGATGACTTTATGTCCGCCACCTAGCGGCTAATAAAGTAGTTGATTTCCTGTCCTCTAAGTTTCATGTTTGTCTTCAGTTCCTGGCTCCCCTAAAAATGTAATATGGTGGCAGCGAGTGAGTGATTTACACGCCAAACGAACTATCAATGTGTGAATAAGATCCCAGCCATCTTTCTCAACGACTTAGAGGCCCTGCCATCACGCCTAGCCACTGTGGCAGACCATCAACCACCCCAGATCCTGGACCACACAAGTTTTATGGGTGCCGCCATCTTAAAAAACCTGAACACTTGAATTCAGTGACCTTTCTATACTTGTATTTACCTGTGAACTGAGACATTCTTAGTCCCTGAAGAGGAGGGATGATGACCCAGGTGCGGTAGGGGGCAACCCAATATATGTATTCACAAATGACTTGATGGGCATAAAGCCACCCAGCTTTGATTGGCAAGGTTCCAACTTGCCACATTCATTCAAAACTTTCAGAAGACATTGCGAACTGATCCTTGCCACACCCATCTACACTCGCAAACAGGGGCCAGAGATAGTAAACTACATTCTCCTCTGGATGGAGACTCAAGCGGTAGAGATTTTTGACAACTGGACTCACCTCACGGATGAGCAACGTTCCAGTTCGACCGGTGTGTGTGAAGCGTTTGTTAACTACTTCGAGCCAAGTCAAACTTCAGGCTCGTCCGTTTCCAGCTGCGTGAACTTATACAGCGGCAGGAAGAGCCGATTGACAGCTATATCAACTGCCTCAAGGTGCAGGCTTAACGATGCAATTTTGAAGGAAACAACCTGGAAGATAACCTCATTGACCAGGTTATCAAAGGTACAGCACATGTCGCAGTAAGAAAAAAGCTCTTGGACCAAGATCCGAAACAACTCACGCTTGACAAAGCAATAGATCTTGCGAGAATTTTTGAGGCAACGCAAGCCCAGCTACAACAATTGGGGCACGTCAACAAATCCATCGACTCCCTTCAGAAGGCGAAGTCAAGACACAAGAGCCGTCCGAAAGCAAAAACCTGTTTTTTCTGTGGCGGAAAACCTCATGACCGCAAGGACAGTCCCGTCGTAGACGATATGTGTAAACTGTGTTAAAAAAACGGGTCACTGGGCAAAGGCTTGTCAAAACACTAAGCGAGCCCGTTCTATGTCTATTGTACGCTCCAAACCTCAGAACAGCCGATCGCAATCAAGCGCAAATGCGACCCAATCACAGCCAAAGCCGCAACAGCGATTCGACCGTCAAGTTAGCGCCGTGAATACGTACAACCTGAGCAGTGACTTTGAAAGCATATCTTTCAACGCAGTGAACAATGATGCCAACAGATTGGAAGCTTAGGCATCGCTAAAAATCAAGCCGTACCCTGATCGCACGACAAACTTGTGCGGGAAGGTCGACACCAGTGCGCAGAGTAACATCCTTCCACTCAGGACATTTCATAACATATTCCCTCGCTATGTCAACTCGGATGGCATCCCGACATCTACAATTCCGTCCAAGACGACGCTCACCGCCTACAACGGAACCGTCATCCACCAGCACGGTACCCTCGTACTGCCGTGCAAATTTGCCGAAAATAGATGGGCGAACTGTGAATTCTATGTGGCCGAGACCGATGGATCTGTTATTTTTGGTCTACCCATGTGCACGAAACTCTGTCTAGTCACGCTTAACTGTGCCGTTACTCAATCCGACAGTAGTGTGCGTTATACCTCATTGGAAGACATGAAAAGACACTTCCCTGACTGGTTCGAGAGTATCGGTAAATTCAGTTCTGAGCAGAAACTAACTCTAAAGGATGATGCAAACCCAGTAAGACACCCGCCGAGATGAGCGCCCATACAACTATGTGAGCAGATCATAAGCGAACTCGATTGTATGGTGGGTCTTGAAGTAATCCGTCCCGTAGCGGAACCCATCGATTGGGTGTCCAGTATTACATAAGTGACAAAACCCGATGGATCTCTCAAAATATGCTTGGATCCAAAAGACCTCAACAGTGCTTTAACCCTGGATAGGTACGGTCCTCGGACACCCCTTTAAGGGTATACTCGGACGCGAACGACCCCGACGCCAAAAAAAATTCTTGAAAAATCAGTTTTTGCAGTAACCTCCTTTTTTCTTTTGCCAAAAAAAACTTCAATGAATGCTTAAAACAACTGTATAGATAAATACTACTCATCTGCAGAAAAACTATTTATTATAAATATTTTAAAAAATTAAGTAGAAAAAAAAAAAGACCTGACATAAAAATTCATAAAAAAAAAGTTTATACATATATACACAAATCCTTTTAGGAATTAATTCTTGAATGTTTAGGACACATCTTGATGTATTTTGGATGAAGTCAGACCCATGGAGGTGAAGATCTGAAATGAGAAAAAAAGGGTAACTTTTTTGGCCAAAAAAATTTGTCCAAATTTCATGAATTTTTTTGGGTACCCAAATGAAATAGGAAGTGGCTAATTTTTTTAGGGAATAAACATATGTTATCCTAAAATAGAAATATGTAAAAAAATCTTCATTATTTTGTAAATTACATTTATATCAGGGGCCATATCTAAAGGTAATTTTTTGAGTACTTAGAAATTCCGTAAAAAAATACATATATTTAATATATAATATGATATTTATGCAGGTAAAAATATACCAAAATATCACAAATTCTATAGGGAACAAGAATATATATAGATAGGGCAGCTTACGCTTCGGATATGTCCACAAAATGGCCGCCAACCACACTGACTCAGACTCCCTAATCTGCCACTTGAAATGTAGGAAGGGTATGTCAATTTCAAGGTGTTATTTACTAATCAAATTATTATTGGATATGCATAAAAATTGTATGGTGGGTTGCTGGATAATTGTCGATTATTTTACGAATATAAAATTAAAATTCTGACCCAAAAAAGTTTTTTGAAGGGAAATAAAATCGAAAAAAAAAATGTAAAACAATATTTTAGCTAAAAAAATTTGATGATATTCAATAAAAAAAAAGTAAACAAAATTTTCCGACAAATAAACATCTAGAGGAATCATTACTCTGTGATAGTTCCTTAGTACGTAGTAATTTTGAAAGAATTGGGAAAAAACGAAAAAATGGCAATCACCGGAAAATCGAACACATACCTATATATACGCCATATCTGGCTAAAAAAAAGATAGGCATGGGTAGCCAGATCATCTAGAAACACTTTCCAACACTATAAAAATATAAGTTTTGCGACACTACTTGCCAATTCCTTACGGTAACATGACTAAGCAAAAAAATGCAAAACAAATAAAAAGGGGCACTCGAGGAAAAATGGCTAACATTCTAATATACGGCATTTCAGAAAAAAAAAAATTCAGCCACGTGCTAGTCAAACCATCAAGGCACATTTTCCGACAAATAAACATCTAAATGAATAATTACTCTGTGATAGTTCCTTAGTACGTAGTAATTTTGAAAGAAATGGGAAAAAACGAAAAAATGGCAATCACAGGAAAATCGAACACATACCTATATATACGCCATATCTGGCTAAAAAAAGAAGATAGGCATGGGTAGCCAGATCATCTAGAAACACTTTCCAACACTATAAAATTATAAGTTTTGTGACACTACTTGCCAATTCCTTACGGTAACATGACTAAGCAAAAAAATGCAAAACAAATAAAAAGGGGCACTCGTGGAAAAATGGCCATTCTAATATACGGCATTTCAGAAAAAAAAAAATTTCAGCCACGTGCTAGGCAAACCATCAAGGCACATTTTCCGACAAATAAACATATAAATGAAATATTACTCTGTGATAGTTCCTTAGTACGTAGTAATTTTGAAAGAAATGGGAAAAAACGAAAAAATGGCAATCACAGGAAAATCGAACACATACTTATATATACGCCATATCTGGCTAAAAAAAAAATAGGCATGGGTAGCCAGATCATCTAAAAACACTTTCCAACACTATAAAAATATAAGTTTTGCGACACTACTTGCCAATTCCTTACGGTAACATGACTAAGCAAAAAAATGCAAAACAAATAATAAGGGGCACTCGCGGAAAAATACCCAACATTCTAATATACGGCATCTCAGATAAAAAAAAAGACATGCACGTGTTAGCCCAACCATCAAGGCACACTTTCTAACACATAAACATGAAAAAAAAATCAATAATATACGGCAATTCCTTACTACGTAGTAAATTTTTACAAATATTGAAAAAAACAGAAATTGGCAACCGCAGTTAAATACCCAATATACCAATAACTACGTCGTATCTGACAAAAACAAAATCACGCATGGGTAGCCAGATCATCTAGACACACTTTCCAACACTAAAAAAGCAAAAGTTTTACGACACTATTTCGCAATATCTTACGGAAAAATGACTTGGCAAAAAAATGAAAAAAAAGGAAAAAGGGACACTCGCGGTAAAATGCCCGACATTCTAATATACGACATCTCAGATAAAAAAAAAGACATGCACGTGTTAGCCCAACCATCAAGGCACACTTTCTAACACATAAACATGAAAAAAAAAATGAATAATATACGGCAATTCCTTACTACGTAGTAATTTTTACAAATATTGAAAAAAAAACAGAAATTGGTAACCGCAGTTAAATACCCAATATACCAATAACTACGTCGTATCTGACAAAAACAAAGTCATGCATGGGTAGCCAGATCATCTAGACACACTTTCCAACACTAAACAAGAAAAAGTTTTACGACACTATTTGGCAATATCTTACGGAAAAATGACTTGGCAAAAAAATGAAAAAAAATGAAAAAGGGGCACTCGCGGTAAAATGGTCCTCGTGGTGATGAACGACATTTTAACTAAAAAAAAAACATGCACATGGTAGCCAAACAATCCACCAAGACTTTCCACAACTGATAACCTATACAAGTTGCACCATTCTACGACAATTTCATAATACGTAATAACTTTGATAATTATGCAAACTACCTCAGAAGGGTAAACTCGGACGCGAACGACCCCGACGCGTCTCAGAAATCGGGGAAGGAGTACAGCTACAGCAATGCACATCTGGACACTACTAGAGCGTGTAGGGGAGACACCTCCTGCAGGTCGATCACCCACAAATTCAGTCACGGGGGTGAGTCACGTGAGAAAAACCTGTTTTTTTTTTACGCTCGGGGTCGCAAACGACCCACCGTACCTATCCAGGGTTAAAGAGAGGTCAACACCACACGCTGACTGTAGAAGAACTAACACATGTTTTTGCTGGTGCAACAGTTTTCAGCAAGCTCGATGCAAAGCATGGCTACTGGTGCATCCCACTCGACCATGACAGCCAGCTGCTGACCACTTTCAACAGCCCATTCGAGAGGTACTGCTTCCTAAGGCTCCCCTTTGGAGTCAACGTAAGTCAGGATCTGTTTCAGCGAGCGATGGACGAGATCTTGCAAAGGCTAACCGGCATTGTGTCGATTATGGATGATATTATTGTATACGCATCCACACCAGCAGAGCATTCCGAGAGACTATCCATACTTTTCAATTGAGCTGGAGAGAGAGGACTCGTGTTCAACCCCGCGAAATGCGCGATATCCGTGTCAGAGGTACAATTCTTTAACAACATCTATTACAAAAGTGGAGTTCGACCTGACCCAGTCAAGGTCCAAGCCATTGCTCAGCTCAAAGCGCCGACTTCCATCAGTGAACTACAATCGTTCTTCGTAATGGCAAACCATCTGGCACCGTTCGTACCCAACCTAAGTGACCACACCGCCCTGCTGCGCAAGTTACTTCAAAAGGACATGGATTTCCAGTGGCATCCTGAACACGACGAAGCCTTCATGTCCGTAAAACATTTTATCTGCCAAGCAGGATCTCTCACTTACTTCGACCCATCAAAGCCGTCTATAATCCAAGTAGACACGAGTCAAGAAGCCCTTGGTGCGGCACAGCGGCACAACTTCAAGATGGCCGACCTATTGCTTTTGCATCCAAAAGTCTTACAGACACCAAAATGCGCTATGCCAATATTGAACGAGAACTATTGGCATGCGTCTTCGGTGCCGAACGTTTCCATACATACATTTACGGCAAACCATTTGTCATCGAGTCTGATCACAAACCACTCGAACTGATCAGTAAGAAGAACTTAACTGCCGCCCTAGCACGGCTCACAAACCACTCGAACTGATCAGTAAGAAGAACTTAACTGCCGCCCTAGCACGGCTGCAAGGGATGTTCCTGCGTCATCAGCGCTACGATTACGATATAAAGCACAAACCCGGGAGGGAGATGACTTTGCCCGACAGCTTATCACGACTCCCAAAACACGGCGCCGACAAGCCGATAGACTTGAATATCAAAGTGTGCTATGTACAGTTCAGCAACAACAAGCTAGCGGAACTCAGAGGCGCAACAGCTAGTGACGACGAACTCGTACTACTGCAGAAGTATACCATCAGCGGATTTTCCGAGAAACAGAGAGACTTGCCTGCCGAGATCCGTAAATATTGGCCATATCGTGACTAACTCAGTATCGAAAACGGTTTTACGACCAAGGGTGAACAGCTCATGTTCCCGGTAAGTCTGCGTACACAGTACCTCGAAACTATTCATGAAGGTCACCAAGGCATCACGCGATGTCAGGCCCGTGCGCGGATGTGTTTATTCTGGCCAGGTATTAACCGGGATATTGAACAACTCATCAATCAGTGCCAACAATGCCAGACATTCCAAGCCTTACAACCCAAGGAGCCCATGGAAGCCATTACTCCAAACCTCCCGAACCAACTGTGGCACACCCTCGGCATAGACTTGTTTACCTTAAATGACCGGAACTATGTGATTATCGCCGACTACTACTCCAAGTTTCCCGTCATTCACCAACTAAGTGTTGACTCAACAAGCTGAATAGTCGCTCAGCTGACTAGCAGCACATTTTCGTTATTCGGTATACCCAGTACGATCATCACCGATAATGGCCCGCAGTTTATCGGACAACCATTCCAAGATTTGCTCAAATCGTACAACGTTACGCATATAAGCAGCTCCCCGTTACATCCGAAATCCCATGGATTTATCGAGCGTGCCATCCGTAGCGTGAAGGCACTTATCCATAAATCTGCAGAGGACACAGGTTGGGCAATGTTAGCCTACCATACGACAACCATCGGTCCTCAGCTCACGTCACCCACGGAAATTCTCTTCCGATGGAAGCTACAAACAACCCTGCCCGCATGCAACCGCACACCTAGCGATAAAAAGTTTGACGAATATCAAGCATGTTGGCAGGAAGCGAGCCAAGAACGATACAATGAACACAGCAAGAAGTTGCCTGAACTCCTATCGAACCAACCTATCTTCTACCAGGATGCCACTCACAGAACGTGGTCTCCCGGTGCCGTCAAGCCCAGAGCCAAGATCTTACACCATCACTTGCGACAACACCGGCCGAGCTCTACGTCAAAATCGTGTGTTCTTGCGTCCGCGTCATGTCACATTCTCCGATTCCCCGAGTAGCCCTGCTGGACTCGGAAACACCACTGAGGATGACGCATGGCCAACGAAACCACAAACTCTTCCCGAGACAACAACAGCTCAGACCATCACCGCTGGAAATGTCGCCACACCGTCTAAGGTTTCGCCAGCTCGAACTCGAGGCCGAACATCAGCAACCAATCAACAACCAACCCGCCACTCTAACAGACTGACAAAACCTACCCAACGACTTATCTCACAAATATAAATGTGTTGGCACTGAGCTATTTATACTGATGGCAGAATAAACATTCATTGATAGCCAGTCAGCTGGCATGGGCAGTCTACCCCATCCAGCCAGTAAATACTGTTTTTTTTTTACTATATAAGAATTGTGTACTGATTGAACTTTTGACCTTAATATGTCTTACCCATAAATCATGATCATTTTCCTCTGTCAAATGAATCTAGAAAGTATTAACTAAGGTACACAAATACTACTGATAATATTTTGAACTGAAACCCTGTAAACCACATTCAGTTAATTTGTATTATCCACATAATTCCCCAGAGAATTTTGCATTTGGTTACTATGTCCTTTACATGATACTCTCCCAGAGGTTTTGCATTTTATGGTATTGACCAAGTTTTATTACTTTTGTTCCTTTCCAAGGAAGGGGGATGTTGTATGATGCTGTTGTTGGGGTATTAAAGCCAACACTTGTTGTTGGTACGGGCCTTTCCCTTGGTTGGCCCGTAGGGTGGATGTATGATGCCTTGCAGAATACATGTGTGAAACCTTAACTGACGACTTTGTGTACGTCAGCTAGCGGCTAATAAAGTAGTTGATTTCTTGTACTCTAAATTTCGTGTTTGTCTTCATTTCCTGGCTCCCCTAAAAATGTAATAGATCTGACACCATTGATTTATGGAACCATGAAATTTGAAACTTTATGAATTTATTCGTAACCTGGTCAAGTCGTCCAAAAATCTCGTACAATGGCCATTTTGGCGAATGATTACGTCCTTACTTTGATAGGAAAAGAGATGTATTAGGAGGTAATGTTTGTGGTATTCTTTAACGAACAAAGGCAAATCTATAACCAAGCATTTTTAGCTAGAATGTTTTACCCTAAAGGTGTCCTTGAGCTCTGGTATGGGCGTTTTAGCTAAGCGAAATACCAATGTTTAGTAAAAGGGTCAATGTGTTGCTTTCTGTTCCAAACGGTAATGCAATATTGGATATTTAAAATGGCTGATTTGTGTTTAAGTAACTCGTTAATTTATTCAACTCATTAATTCTAGCTTGTAATTACTAACATTTTTGTACCTATTTATAGGTGTGTTTACCTAGAATTATTAACTGCAACAACAAATGAATGACACTTAATTTTTTTGTATGTATTTAATTTTTCATGCCAGATCGAAGGATTTTCTTTGGATGTGATTTTACCTGGAGCTGCAAGAATACTGTTGGTACTTATATATGCATCATTCAGAATCTACGGATATCAATAAAAATAGCGAACAGAACCATTTGCTCTCTCTCTCTCTCTCTCTCTCTCTCTCTCT
This sequence comes from Palaemon carinicauda, assembly GCF_036898095.1. Taxonomy (NCBI): domain Eukaryota; kingdom Metazoa; phylum Arthropoda; class Malacostraca; order Decapoda; family Palaemonidae; genus Palaemon; species Palaemon carinicauda. Next base: position 11,780,467 of record NC_090749.1, read on the forward strand.
CTCTCTCTCTCTCTCTCTCTCTCTCTCTCTCTCTCTCTCTCTCTCTCTCTCTCTAACGGAATTGCCACTATAATAACAATAGTTTTTCACAATTTGCTATCTTTTCTTTCTTCTTCTAAATCCACTATTAAAATTCTGAGATAGCTTCCATAAATATAACTGTTTTTATGGAAACTTACAACAGACTAGAAGAGCAGATCTTCCTGTTTCCCCTGAAACATAATTAGAAATAGATCAAAGGTCATTATAGAATAAGAAGGATTAAAAGTGCAACGTTTATTAACATATAGACTTAGATAAAGGGATGAGATAGAATTGGGTTTTATTTAGTCACCCTCGAAAGTCAAGACGAAAACGAAAGAAAACTGTGTTGCGAGTTCTTCTATTTTCTCCAAAATCTATAGAAAATTGCATAAATCAATCTTCATTATTGTTAACGAAAGCAAAGATTTCACGTTTGTATTCTATCTTTCAGTTTCTTTACTTATTAGATACTGATGGAGCAGGAAAGGCTTCCTCCAATCTCAGTGAACGGTTAATATAACGCAAATTATTGACGAGCTCAATCAGGTGGAAAGATTTTTTATCATAATGATGTGTTTTTGAAAATTTGAGCTATTTAACGTTTTAAGAAAACTTGTTTGTGTTTATAATTATTTTTGATAAATTTCAATGAAAATCTTTATATCATGTAGAAGATTAACTAAAAATTTACATATATAGTTATAGAAAAAGAAATCAGAATTTTAAAAAGAGGCTGATGAAGTTGCTTGGGTTCTTGGGTAACCTCTACCGTCATGTAAGGAACAAACGTTAATATTATTGAATACCCTCTTAACTGAAGGGTTGACAAAACGAAAATTCTAATCGTGATTGCTCGATTCTTTCGCGTATTTGGAACATCAACGGAGAGATGTTAAATATAGATACGATCCAGAGTATATGCCCAGTTCACTACTATGTGTAATCTATGACTGTAAGAACCATCTATTTTACCCCAAAATAAGAAGCAATGTAAAATATGTTTTAGGTATACTGTTGTATCATATAGTTACTTTATACATTGTAATTGTATAATAAAGGCTTAATGTATCAATATACTGATAAATTATATAGAAAATTCACGCATTTCAACAGTGATTTAAAAAATCGTGCTGGAATGATTACCTAATATATAACTATAATTTGAACTTTAAAATTTTGTTATATAAAATAAATTTTGATCAAAGTTTACTGAAAAAAAAATAATTTATTATAGAAAATATGTAAAGATTTATGTGATTTCTTTAATCACTTGTGAACAAATTAAATCTTGAAGGTATTTTTTAAAAATTGTCTAGTAAAATATGAAACAGAAGAATATTAATCTTTTACCTAATTCATGGATGAAAACACCTTTACAATTCCTCTTTTTACATTTGAATAAAATCAATCGTCTATATTTCTATCTAAATGATTATATGTGCTATTTTCATTTGATGTTTCTTGAATGATGAAAATTTAAATATTTTGTTTCGTACAGTAAGTTTTTATATCAAAATCTGCCCCCCCCCCAAAAAAAAATATCCATTTTTCATCAGTCTAGGTCACTAATATTAGGTTGACTTCCTATGAGCTATCACACAAAATTCTCCTACCATCACCAATCCGTTGTTAGCTAGCGTGGTGATGAAAACTGTCCAAACACCAGACATGAATAAGGGCATGTCTGAGGCCTTTGACCTGCAGACGAGTAGAAACGGCTGTGTTATATATATATATATATATATATATATATATATATATATATATATATATATATATATATATATATATATATATATATATATATATATATATATATATATATATATATATATATATATATATATATATATATATATATATATATATATATATAGGAAAGACTCAGTATTGGATATATATATATATATATATATATATATATATATATATATATATATATATATATATATATATATATATATATATATATATTTCTATATACATCCATATATATATATATATATATATATATATATATATATATATATATATATATATATATATATATATATCTGGGTCTTTAGAATTAAAGTTTAGTGAAATATTGTAAAATTAAATCAGACAATGGCTAGGTTAAGTAAAATTATAAGTAAAAACCAGACTATATACCAGTTTAGTGAGATCAGTGTTACTGTATAGACATGAGTCTTGGTATGACAATAAAACAATTTTCAATAGATTCAGGAGATTTGAGAACAAAGCCTCAGAAGGATGTTGGGAGTTAAATGGCAGGGTAGAATTAGAAATAAAATTATAAAAGAGATTACTCCAGTGCCATATGTGGATGAGATCATGATAAGGGGTAGATGGAGATGGTTTGAGCATGCTCTTTGCATCCCAAAGAGAGATTAGCTCACCAGACTTTCAACTGGACTCCACTAGGCACTAGAAGAGTTGGAAGACCTAAATCTACATTGCTGAAGACTATGAAGCGTGAAGTAGGAGACGATGAAAGGAGAAGTAGGCCTATTGATTTAAAAGTTCAAGATAGAGACGACTGTTGAAATCTAACTGAGGCATTTTGCGTCAATAGGTGTAGGAGGAGGTGATGATGAGGATATATACATATAGGTTATACACACACACACACACACTTATATATAAATCTCATCTGTTAAACGAGTGTGCCCAGTTCTTTTTGGGCGACAAAGGGCAATCTCACACCTTCTAAGGATGTTATCATATTGCCAAGGAGATATAGCACGTGTAATCTTTTTATTCTGATCAACTAAATTTGAATTTTTTTTTTCCAAAAATCACCAAAAGAAATCTTGATAAGAGGCAAAAAGTCATTGCAAAAAAGTGGATATCTTCCAGGAAGCAATTTGTCTGTTCCTTCTATTGCTAGTTTGTCCACTTCTTCATTTCCTGACACACCCACAAAAGTTGAGTACCCAGCAAAGCATGTAAGTAGGAAAAGAAAATTTTTTGATATAATATAAAGACTCAAATTCAAGTTTTGTCACTCACATCTGCTAAAATACTTCCTTTCTCTCCAGGGAACTCTGTATCTTCGCTTCCCCCACCTTAATCATCCCACTCTGTTTCTTTCATCTTCTGGACCAAAGGAATCTCCTTTCCACCGGACGTCTAACTATTATCCCAATGCTGAGTCTCCCCCTCCCCCCTCCAACAACGCCTTCTTTTTCTTACTGATTCAGTTTTTTTTTAAATTTTACATTCAATGTTTTAATAAGACGTCAATTTTTATCCTCAAAAAAAAAAAAAAATGTTTTTCGTAACTTGTTATCCTTTCGTTACTCCCGAACCTTCATTTCCTCATCTCCATCTTCCTTTCCGCCTAAAAGGAACATCGTCAGCCACATCCCTCGAAAACAACATCAGACGACATTAAATAAACAGTTTGTTTCGAAGAAAGAAAATAATCTCAATAAGGATTAAAAGTTTCATTTTCGTATAGACAGGATTCTCTTTGCCACAACTTCATCAAGGACAATTTACCTTATAAATGAAACCAAAATTTTCCCTTTTATTCTGGAAGGCAAATTGTGTACTCTACAGGTAGATTCTTTAGGTCACAACGAGGGAGCAGAAGGGTGTAGGTCCTGTATTCTCACTCCCATAAGGCGTAACACTTTGGAGGGAAATAGAATTTAACATAATATTATATTTGATACCTCCTTTGAGCGTCCATAACTAAGTCATATGACTAAGAACTCTATATTTGGTATCAGTTAACTCCCAAAATGACCCTGATAAACACATATATAAACCGAGTCTCATATTCCCAAAGGAGCAATGTTCCAGAATATACAAAATCCGATTTATCACAAAGGAAAAATTCAACTGATCGCAATGAATAAATTACCCACAAAATGAAATCCTTCTCTGGGAAGGAGTTTTAGGCAGGAAATCCTCAAAACACGACGCTATTACTTAAGATACGGGAGAAAAAATCCAGCAAAAGGAAATCCTTCTCTGGGAAGGAGTTTTACACAGGAATTCCTCAAAACACGAAACCATTACTTAAGATACGGGAGACAGGTACAGGTTTCACCTCCCCTCGATCATATGTTATCATCTTATAGAAGAGTTTCCCAAAGATTTTAGACCTTACTATTTGAAGCTCGTCTGGTTCAGTGTAGCCCAGAGGTTCCCATGAAGGAAAACATTGAGGTTCTGCCATCTTCTTGCTTCTTCTTTCTCTTCTTAGAGATGAGTTTTACTAATTTGATATCTAATGTTCTTGTGACAGGAATATTATTCCAATGAAAGGTCTTGTCCAGGTAACCAGTGTCACTGAATCTGCAAATTGGATTTCAGGCTGCACTGAGATTTTCGTTGGAAGTAAAGGAAAGCAGTGAACAAAAGGTTCAGGAAACTGAAGATATTAAATATTCCTTCAACATCTATTATGACTTGTATGAAGAAATCTTCTCAGGATAACAATAATCCATCCTCTTGGTATCATTTTTACAAGTAGGCCTACTGCTGTGCTCTAAGAGGTATTACACAAGATATTTGGGTTGAAGTCAGAGAGAGAGAGAGAGAGAGAGAGAGAGAGAGAGAGAGAGAGAGAGAGAGAGAGAGAGAGAGAGAGAGAGATAATTGAAACCATGTTTTTCTTTATTTCATTGTCCTAAATAATTGTAAGATTCAGTTCAATTAATATATGACCCAGGAGTCATTACTCAAACAAAATTCATATTGTAACCTAAAGTAAAAATCTTTCTCTGGACTTTCGATTTCTAAACGAAATCATTATCTTCAAAGAGGAAAAAACTTAATTTCCTGAGATTTTGACTCTCGGACGTTTACTACTCTCAGTGTTCTTAAATATCTTTGGAGTCATAATCAGAGAAATGCAAGATTGGGTGGAGCAATTATAAAACTCTTGTTTGACCCATTGACTTTTTACCTGATATATATATAGTATTTTTTTTAAATCACTAATTACTTGGATATATAATGATTCAAGTGATATTATCAGATGATACCGGCCTACAGATTTTCTGCAAATAGAATATTGAAAACAGCAGGATAATCGGAATAATCTCGTACCATAAACCAGTAACTATCGTAGATCACGTTCCATGTAAACATACATGGACATGTTTGATAGCAATTAACATCTTTCCAGCCACTTAACCCTGGATAGGTACGGTCCTCGGACACCCCTTTAAGGGTATACTCGGACGCGAACGACCCCGACGCCAAAAAAAATTCTTGAAAAATCAGTTTTTGCAGTAACCTCCTTTTTTCTTTTGCCAAAAAAAACTTCAATGAATGCTTAAAACAACTGTAAAGATAAATACTACTCATCTGCAGAAAAACTATTTATTATAAATATTTTAAAAAATTAAGTAGAAAAAAAAAGACCTGACATAAAAATTCATAAAAAAAAAGTTTATACATATATACACAAATCCTTTTAGGAATTGATTCTTGAATGTTTAGGACACATCTTGATGTATTTTGGATGAAGTCAGACCCATGGAGGTGAAGATCTGAAATGAGAAAAAAAGGGTAACTTTTTTTGGCCAAAAAAAATTGTCCAAATTTCATGAATTTTTTTGGGTACCCAAATGAAATAGGAAGTGGCTAATTTTTTTAGGGAATAAACATATGTTATCCTAAAATAGAAATATGTAAAAAAATCTTCATTATTTTGTAAATTACATTTATATCAGGGGCCATATCTAAAGGTAATTTTTTGAGTACTTGGAAATTTCGTAAAAAAATACATATATTTAATATATGATATGATATTTATGCAGGTAAAAATATACAAAAATATCACAAATTCTATAGGGAACAAGAATATATATAGATAGGGCAGCTTACGCTTCGGATATGTCCACAAAATGGCCGCCAACCACACTGACTCAGACTCCCTAATCTGCCACTTGAAATGTAGGAAGGGTATGTCAATTTCAAGGTGTTATTTACTAATCTAATTATTATTGGATATGCATAAAAATTGTATGGTGGGTTGCTGGATAATTGTCGATTATTTTACGACTATAAAATTAAAATTCTGACCCAAAAAATTTTTTTTGAAGGGAAATAAAATCGAAAAAAAAAAATGTAAAACAATATTTTAGCTAAAAAAATTTGATGATATTCAATAAAAAAAAAGTAAACAAAATTTTCCGACAAATAAACATCTAAAGGAATCATTACTCTGTGATAGTTCCTTAGTACGTAGTAATTTTGAAAGAATTGGGAAAAAACGAAAAAATGGCAATCACCGGAAAATCGAACACATACCTATATATACGCCATATCTGGCTAAAAAAAAGATTGGCATGGGTAGCCAGATCATCTAGAAACACTTTCCAACACTATAAAAATATAAGTTTTGCGACACTACTTGCCAATTCCTTACGGTAACATGACTAAGCAAAAAAATGCAAAACAAATAAAAAGGGGCACTCGTGGAAAAATGGCCATTCTAATATACGGCATTTCAGAAAAAAAAAATTTCAGCCACGTGCTAGGCAAACCATCAAGGCATATTTTCCGACAAATAAACATATAAATGAAATATTACTCTGTGATAGTTCCTTAGTAGTAGTAATTTTGAAAGAAATGGGAAAAAACGAAAAAATGGCAATCACAGGAAAATCGAACACATACTTATATATACGCCATATCTGGCTAAAAAAAAATAGGCATGGGTAGCCAGATCATCTAGAAACACTTTCCAACACTATAAAAATATAAGTTTTGCGACACTACTTGCCAATTCCTTACGGTAACATGACTAAGCAAAAAAATGCAAAACAAATAAAAAGGGGCACTCGCGGAAAAATGCCCAACATTCTAATATACGGCATCTCAGATAAAAAAAAAGACATGTACGTGTTAGCCCAACCATCAAGGCACACTTTCTAACACATAAACATGAAAAAAAAAATCAATAATATACGGCAATTCCTTACTACATAGTAAATTTTTACAAATATTGAAAAAAAACAGAAATTGGCAACCGCAGTTAAATACCCAATATACCAATAACTACGTCGTATCTGACAAAAACAAAATCACGCATGGGTAGCCAGATCATCTAGACACACTTTCCAACATTAAAAAAGCAAAAGTTTTACGACACTATTTCGCAATATCTTACGGAAAAATGACTTGGCAAAAAAATTAAAAAAAATTAAAAAGGGACACTCGCGGTAAAATGCCCGACATTCTAATATACGACATCTCAGATAAAAAAAAAGACATGCACGTGTTAGCCCAACCATCAAGGCACACTTTCTAACACATAAACATGAAAAAAAAATGAATAATATACGGCAATTCCTTACTACGTAGTAATTTTTACAAATATTGAAAAAAAAACAGAAATTGGTAACCGTAGTTAAATACCCAATATACCAATAACTACGTCGTATCTGACAAAAACAAAGTCATGCATGGGTAGCCAGATCATCTAGACACACTTTCCAACACTAAACAAGCAAAAGTTTTACGACACTATTTGGCAATATCTTACGGAAAAATGACTTGGCAAAAAAATTTTAAAAAATGAAAAAGGGGCACTCGCGGTAAAATGGTCCTCGTGGTGATGAACGACATTTTAACTAAAAAAAAAAACATGCACATGGTAGCCAAACAACCCACCAAGACTTTCCACAACTGATAACCTATACAAGTTGCACCATTCTACGACAATTTCATAATACGTAATAACTTTGATAATTATGCAAACTACCTCAGAAGGGTAAACTCGGACGCGAACGACCCCGACGCGTGTCAGAAATCGGGGAAGGAGTACAGCTACAGCAATGCACATCTGGACACTACTAGAGCGTGTAGGGGACACACCTCCTGCAGGTCGATCACCCACAAATTCAGTCACAGGGGTGAGTCACGTGAGAAAAACCTGTTTTTTTTTGACGCTCGGGGTCGCAAACGACCCACCGTACCTATCCAGGGTTAAGAGAGAGATGAATCCTTTGACACAAAATGTATGAAAGAAGAAAACTGATGTTTTCTTAACCAATCATTTTTCCAACGTTATTAAACGTTAGAAATTCTGAGCTGATTTTGTCGGTGGAAGCGAATGAACATTTTAGGCTAGACAGCCTTTTCCGCCTAGACACGGGAAAAATGAGATGGATTTTAAGGATATTTTTCAAGTATTCTTTTCAAATTTGTACAATAACAGTATATGTAAATAAGTATGTAAGTATGTATAATATATATATATATATATATATATATATATATATATATATATATATATATATATATATATATATATATATATATATATATATATATATATATATATATATATATATATATATATATATATATATATATATATATATATATAGATAGATAGATAGATAGATAGATAGATAGATAGATAAATGTATATTCGCGTGTGTGTTTGTGTTGTCTGTGTGCTTTTGTGTGTGTATGTATGTGTGAGTAGGCTATAAGTATTTTTACTTGCCCCTGGGGTATAAATGGGACACAGTACATATTGACTGAATCCTAAAATACAGTTTTCAGTATCTATCCTAAAGTCATAAGATATATGCAACGATTTACATTAAATTTCGACACATGGATATTTAAAGTGAGCATCGTCAAAGGAGCAATAATCCCAAGAAACCAATATTCTCAGCAAACATAAAATCATGAAGGATGAATAAAAAATAAAAAATCCAATTTATGTGTCAGTATTATGTAGACGTTCAGGGAATTAGCTATTTCCGAGATAATTAAGGCTCACAGCTATTTACTTTACATTCCAGTAATCAAATGTTGCCATCGTTGAATACATTGTGTTATTTAACCCTTAGTCTTCATAGGTTTTACTTAAAAGAAGATATCCTTTATCAGAAATGACCCTTTATATACAAGCTCTATGTTAAGGAGAATCAAATGACGGGCACTGACACTCATCAGGAACTCCTCTGTTAAAAGAGTGTGTCCAGTTGTTAGGGGACAGAAGGCTTTCTCCCATCTTCTATGTATGTTATCGTATTTCCAAGGAGGTATAACCCATATGATCTCCTTCATCTTACTCTGATCAACATAATTCCAATAATGTTGCTGAATTTCACCAAGAGATCGTATGATATGAGCCAAAAAGTCATTACACAAAAGTCGATATCTTCCAGGATACTTTTTAGTAATTTGTTTACGTTTTTATTTATCTATTTATTTTTTTCTTTTTGCTAGTTCGTCCAGCTTCTCACTTCGTGGCACACCCACATGAGCTGGGTACACAGTAAAGCATGTATTATGAAAAGATATTGTTTATGTGCAAAATTGGCTCAAATTGAAGGTCTGTCCCTCAGCATCTAAAATGCTCCCTTTCTCTCTTGGGAACATTGGTGGCAGGTCACAACGAGGGTTCAGAAGAAGGGTGTAGGTCTTGCAGCTTCACTACAAGAAGTAACTCCCTGGAGAGAGGCTTCTTAAAGAAGTAAAAAACAACAACGTTATAGTCATATAGCTGATAGTACCTTTTAGCATTTATATCTACGCCATATGAATATAAAATATATTTTTGGTATCTGAAATCATCTTGAATAAGTTTCATAAACTTAATTATCTACGGTAACCCCCAAATGACCCCGATAAACACAGACATAAACCGAATCTGAAATCTCCAAAGGAGCGATGTTCCAGGATATACAAAATCCGATTTACCATAAAGAAAAAATCCAACTGATCGTAAGGGCTAAATTACCCATAAAATGAAATCCTTCTCTGGGAAGCAGTTTTACAAAAGAATTTCCTAAAACATGACGCTATTAATTAAGATACGAGAGACAGGTATATATTTCACCCTCCCTCGATCATATGTTATTATTTTAGAAGAGTTTCCGAAGGTGTTTAGACTTAACTATTAGGAAAGGTTATTTTAGGCTTGTCTTGTTCAGTATAGCCCTGAGGTTCCCATGAAGGAAAAACATTATATTCCTCTATATTTTTGTTTCTTCTTAGAAATTGATTTGATATTTTGATATTCAGTGTTCTTGTGAAAGGAATGTTATTCCAACAAAGGCGTTGTCCAGGTAACCAGTGTCACTGAATTACGCAATTTGACTTCTGGGTGGTTTAATATTTTCGTCGGAAGTGAAAGAAAAAAGTGAACAAAAGATTAAAAAAAAAAAAAAACTCATGATAATGCCAATGTCTTCTCTTCTCAGTCTCATTCTTACAACAGGTATGCAGATCATCACCAGCAACTTTTCAAGGGAACTTTTCCTATCTTAGTTCATTATGCATGTTGCATAAGATTTTTTTTTTATATATATATATATAATTCTGACCATCCTTTACATTCAGATCTTCCCGGCAGTTCCATCGTGTTCGTAATACTAGGCAGGCAGTTAATTCTAATAGTCAAGCCTTCTTCATCTAGAAGTTTTATTCCAACTGTGATCAGTTTGTGGAATGTTCTTCATAATCGGGTAGCTGAATCGGTAGAACTTCCAAAGCTCAAACTTGCAGCAAATGTTTTTATGTTGAACAGGCTGACATATGTCTTTCTATAGTTTATATATGAATTATCTGTTTTAATGTTGTAATTGTTTTTAAATTATTTTATTTTCATTCTTCAATACTTCTTATATCGTTTATTTATTTTTTATTTCCTTTTCTCACTGGGCTATTTTTTCCTGTTGAAGCCCTTGGGCTTATAGCATCTTGCGTTTTCAACTAGGGTTGTAGCTTAGTTAGTAGTAGAAGTAGTAGTAGTTATAATAATAATAGTAATAATAATAATAATAATAATAATAATAATAATGATAATAAAACTTCATCAAAACTTGAACTTCCCAAAAACTCACTCAGTTTTTGCAAAGACGAATCAGCTTCTTGTTTTAAAAAGGTCGCAACTTTTATTTTCTCTCTTCTCAAATAGTCCTTAAACTTTCAAAAGATCACAGTTAAAATTGGCTCCCATAAAGCAAATCTGTTCAAGTGATGCTTTAAGTTTGCTTTCCTGACATTGCGTTGGTCCATAAAGATTTCCTTTTTTTTTTTTCCTTAGGTCATCTGTTCCAAATTTGCAGTTCAGTTGTTCCATTTAAGTCGTAGTTTCCCTGCAATATTGAAGCGATAAAAATAAAGGTTAAGTGAGATTGATATTGTTTCTACTGAAACACAGAACAGAGAATCAGTCTCTTTAGTGGGGTTGGATCGCTTTAATCCATTTGACGTCTATCGTAGCGATTGAAGGTTATCGTTCAAATGCCAATTTCTAAAGACCTCAGTTATTGGAAGCCATTTGGGACATTTTGTTGCAGATTCCAAACCCTTTATGGTCATCCCAGGGCCATAAACATCTTTTACTTCCTCCATAAACAAATTTTCATTCACTGGGGGAAAATTTTGATTGAGTTTGCCTTTAATTTTGTCCCCTAAAATTGACCCATCTAGATCGTTTAGACTTTCCATCTTGTTTATATTTTTCTGCTTTTGTTTGGACATTTTATAATATACTATTCATTCTGAGGCATTTTTAGCTCCTTACCCAAAGTTGAATCCCATTTACCTTTGATTTACCCATTATTCGTTTAGGCTGAAGCTAAGCATTTAAATCAGAAAGGAGGGCATCTTTAGTTCAAATTAAATCCGGTTTATGTATTGCATAAAACTGTCTTAAATTACAGTATGTATCCATTTCTGCTGTGTATCTCTTTCCCCTCTCTACATAAACTAGAGCTCTCTCTCTCTCTCTCTCTCTCTCTCTCTCTCTCTCTCTCTCTCTCTCTCTCTCTCTCTCTCTCTTGAATTTCTTGCTTAGGTCACTTGAGGAACCAAAAAGTTCTTTTGATATTTTTAGTTCTCACGAGAAATAAGAATTATGAGGTTTTTGTCTACCTCGCAACCAGGCTTTTTTCTTTTTTTTTTCTTTTAACGATGACCAAAGAAATCATTGTTGAAGTCACCTCTTATTCCTTGATGTCCTGAATATTAAACGTTTTTATGCATACTGTAGGAACCCTTCGCTTACCTACCTCTAGGGCAGACCCATTCCAATAAAATAATGCTCTTTCTTTATTTCTTTCCTGCAGAGTCCTTCTCCCAAGCAATTCCTGTCTCCACAAAATACAGAGACTTTATCCCGCTCAGGTGAAGACAGTAACGCGAATTCATAGCGGAAAAGAGCTCTTGCCACGACTTGAATTAACCCAAGGAGACCCCGATGTGCCTCTTGCGTATTTCTTAGGGTGAATCAAGTTATGTCCTCTGGGGAGAAGCAGAAAGGGATCCCTAGAACGTCTTTGAGTTTTACTCTGCAGGAAACGATTCCCATAAACAAATTTTAATTTTCTTCAAAAAGGAACCTGGAAAGTTTGTTAATTTGAATTAATTTGAACTAATAGGAAAAATGATATACTGATAATATTGTACTAAGATAAATCCGTTGGTAGATGCAGATATTACATTACAATACGTAACTTGAATTGGTAACATAGACATAAATAATGAACATCAGTGTAACAGCATTATATCGTTGTTGTTCTCTCTCTCTCTCTCTCTCTCTCTCTCTCTCTCTCTCTCTCTCTCTCTCTCTCTCTCTCTCTCTCTCTCATACTTTCCATTTTCAGCATCATTGTTCACCGCATTCCAAATATTTCACCGATAATTCTATTTTTATTCTTCCAAATATAACATGTAATTCTTCAAGAAAAATTTCATTGTCATTTGCTTTTTTTTTTTTTTGTTTAATATTTTCCTAGCTGCACTACTTTCCTTGCCGGGGCCCTTCGCCTTTAAAACGTTAGTGATAAATACCTTTTATTCAAGAGATAGGGGAAAATCTTATCTTTATATTATTTGGTATCATTACGTAAAAGAGAGTTGGTATTCGAAATTGAAAGAGATCTGTTATGGATGTAAAGAGTAATGAAATTATACGATGAATTCCATTATCAGCAAATATATATAAATCTGATTTCGTATTGACAGAGAAATGCAGTTATTGATGTTTGGAAGATAAAAGGTTGATAATTAAAGTTCCATATTAATACATTAGTAAATTATATCTTATGAAATAATTTTAAGCTGTAACCATTATCAGTTAATGAATCTCATTAAGACGAGATTTAAAAAGTTAGTCAGATATCGAAAATTAATGTTAGGATTATTTTTCCCAAATAGAGAGAGAGAGAGAGAGAGAGAGAGAGAGAGAGAGAGAGAGAGAGAGAGATTTCTAATGTTACCGTGTGAGGAAATCCACTCATTCCCTCTCTTGAGTGTTGTGGAGTAAACACGAGGCAGCCGAACAAATATAGAAATGTTCCAAAATCCCGCATCTGGCATCATGGGATGGAAGGGAATGGCACTGGGTCACAATGAAGCCCGAGAAGTACCGGAGGGAAGAAAAGGCCTTTAGGATATTGAAGGTTTTCCAAATATGTTTGTAGAGCATTTTTTAGATCATGATGTCGAATGCAACTTTCCAATTTCCTTGTTAAGTAAAGTCTAGATTTGTTTCATTAAATCCCGAGAGTTCCCAAGAAATATCTCACATAGAGAGTAATGAACCGAATTTAATGGATACAAAGAATCGATAAACTTTCTTTTTTTTACAGAAATTCTCATTATTAATCATATGTATCAAATAATATTCATCATCAAAAGAGAATATTCTTTGACATGAAATGAAAATGAGATATATTCCCTAGACCTATTATCATTAAATCCTTTTATATCCTAAAGAATATATCCTTAATCGTGATGATTTTGGATAAAAGATGATGCAAACTCAAGATGAGGGGAAGAGGCTAACTCGTAATCCTTGAAAATGTCTTCAAATGAGACCTGTGTGAGTTGATCCTTGAGTGTTATTCTTCAGCCTTCGAGTAGAACCTAACAAGTGTGAATTTTCACATCAGAAAAGATGATGTAGAAGGACCTGAATAATGACGATAATAACAATATCGATGTATTAACATTTTAGATGGAACATTTGTTATTCCCAACCGGGCTCCATTTAGGGCCACCTGATGTGTTTATTGGACCAAGGAATTGATTATTATGTCTTTTGATCTGGTGGACGGACGCTGCTCAGGGGAGAGGGAATACTTTCAGCCTTATTCTCTTCCTTCCTTCCCATTCTGCTTATTTCTTCATTTCGCTGCTGGTATTCCTCTTATCATTCTTATCTTTATCATCCAGATTATTTCCCTTTTTTATTCTTTCTATTGATATCTTCTTTACCACTTCATTATCAATTATTATCGTAATGAGAATATGAAGAAGGAGGAGAGGTGTGGTTAAAGGTGCCATAGATTTTTTTTTTTTTTTTTTTTAGGTCTATGTTCTGATGTCCTCAGGTCATTTTGTTATTTAGTTTAAGTATTGTATTTACCATCGGTATTATTCAGTATTTAGATATTCCTGTTATAAATATAGCACCTTTTGAAATCTGTTCCTTTTTTGTTTTCACATTTGAAGTTATTTGATTCACGGAAACATCTGCATTTGACTACTTTTTTGTCAACTGGTTTCATGTTTAGAATAAAAGACTGTTTCTCTCCTAATTCTATGACGCCAATTCTTATACTTTTGTGTTATTGGAAGAATACAGAAGAGATATAAAATATTGGTCAAATTTACCATATAAACTGAAAACGTAAATGTCATCTTTAGAAAATGTTATTCATTATAATGTCCCTAGAGCCCTTATATAATATTTCTGAAAATGTTTTTATGAATATTTACAGGAAAATACTCTTATATATTTTAGACGTTAGAGTGATAGTCAAAGACTTCAGGTGGGTCAGAAGGGGAATCTTGAGTGGATGAAATGCCAGGAAGGAAGGAATGGATGAGGGACAGATAGAAAGAATTGGCCAGATGAAAAGTGGACAATTTGACAAAAAAAAAAAAAAAAAAAAAAAAATAGAGCAGAGAAGAGTTTAATATTTTAACACAACACTTTCGGCCAAGAGAAAAAACTATGGTCACGTTAATCAACCCCTGATTCCGTATGGCCACTTACATGAAGTTATAATTTGAAGTTTTATGTGATACTGATTTTATCCAACAATTTTCTTCATCATTCTTATATAGTAGATGAGTAAATAAGATATAACGATTCATTTGAAAGGTTTCTTATGTATAGCCAACCACTCCCCCTCCCCCTTTTATTTTCTCTCGTCAGTTGACCGTCCCCTGGACCTTCGGGGTTGAACACTCTACGTGAAAAAAAGGGGAAAAAAATGATTCCATCAAAACTGCAAATCTTCAACTTTGGTTAGGTTGCTACAGGTGATTGAGTTGATGAAATTCAATTGATATGATCTTTACAGAGTGATAAAATTTCATATAAGAAAATATAAATATTATAGTAATATATGATGGACAAAATAGAAAAAAAAAAGATATGATTATACAACATTATGATAATGATGTCTTTGAATATAGCCAGACCTAAAAGCCATATAATTGAGTTAAAAGTCTTAATTATCCATTTCAAGAGTAAACAAAGGCACAATATTCATATAGCGGAACAAAATTAGAAAGTAAACGACAATAGATCAACTCTATGTAATCAAAGTCCAATGAATTGGAATGTTTCTATGGAGAGAAAACAAAAGACAATTTACACTCTGTAATGATAGCCCCCCCTCTCTCTCTCTCTCTCTCCTCTCTCTCTCTCTCTCTCTCTCTCTCTCTCTCAATTCCATGAAAATAGACACCACTTTCTGCCTCTTGTTCATATGGTAAGTGGGCACCATAGGGGTTACTGACGTAGTCTGATTATTATATTCACTAATAAAAAAAAAGAAATAAAGAAATTGATAGGAAAATCTTTGGAGTATCAAACATTGTCAACGTTAAATCTCGAACGGCAAAAAAATACAAGGTGGAAAACGCTAAAGAATTTCTCCAAGGTCAAAAACTGTTCCCAAATTACGTTAAACTTTATTCAGAACATAACAAATCCTTCATAACCTGTCAATGAGGTAAAAAAAAAAATCTCTGCAATCAATTTCCCAAGGAAAAGAGAAAAAAAAATTAAGAAAAACTCTCTTACTTCCCCTAAGACACTTAAGGGACAATCATTGGCCAAAGAAAAAAAAAAAACAATTATCTCTCATTTTTCCCACAGAACTATCTCACAAAGTTCTGTGTTCTGCAAACACGTTGACGCCTCTCCTGTGCGTGCGAAATCTCTCTCTCTCTCTCTCTCTCTCTCTCTCTCTCTCTCTTCTGTTTCATCTCGCTTTGATGAAGATTTCTGATCATTGTAATTGTGAAAATTAACTTTGATAATAATTCCTCTTCGAGTTTAAAACCATACTGGTTCTCACTCCACGTCCCCCTCTCCCCCGGTGTACCTGTTGACATGCAAAAAGGAATCAGTACACGTGTGCTTGGGTCATCACTTCTCAGATTGCGTCTATAGCGAAACAAAAACAGTAGCAGAGGTCAATACCTCTTTCTTATTTAAGTGCATATTTTTTCCTTTTACCTATTTGTGACATAATAAACTTTAGGAAAAAAAAATTCTAAAAGTTTTTGGTCGAAAGTTCTGGTTCTTTTATTTTCTGTGGACACAAATGGAACGAGAGAGAGAGAGAGAGAGAGAGAGAGAGAGAGAGAGAGAGACAGAGTTCCCATAGAAAGGGATTCTGTAAATTGACTTTGAAGAGAGAAGGGGACAAAATCACGGGAATTTTCAGATTAACTTTTGCTTTTATACTTTGCTCTCTCTCTCTCTCTCTCTCTCTCTCTCTCTCTCTCTCTCTGAACAAGGAGAAAGACATAGTTATCATCCTCACCATAGAAAACGTTTTTGCAGTTACCTTTGGAAGATATAAACATTGGAAGCCATTTTCTCAAGAAAGGAAATTAGGATTTATGGTGAAGATTTTACAAAAAATTACCCCCAAAATATGCATTCTGTTTCCTACTTCAACCTTAGCCTAGAAATTCTGCAAATATCTTTTTTTTGTAGATTAAATAATGAAAAAATCTCCCATTTCTTTTGATTCCATAATCTTGTATTAAACTCTGATACTTATTTTCACTCCACAATAGAGAAATGACAAACTGTCCCTCCTTCTCCATTACTGTAATCTGAGAACAATTACTCTCAATGTATTTATATGAATCAATACTATTCATTTCAGTTGTCATCAAGTCATATTTCAGAGTTTTCACCGAATCATCATCATTCAATTCGTATTATATTGATGATGAATTCATTTATGAATAGCAATTATTAATTCAAATCTTAAGAAATATTTGGCTACAAAAATGTTCTGATTACGATTTGCCTATTTTTCAAACTTAATGTAAGGGAAATTTATTGTCTCAAAAAAAGAAAAAAAAAAGAAAAAAAAATGCTTTCTTGATCAAACAAACTGTGCGATCATGAACAGAGTTGTTCCCTGAAGTATAAATATTCCTAGAGAGAAATCTCGAATATAAATTGACACTTGACTCTCTCTCTCTCTCTCTCTCTCTCTCTCTCTCTCTCTCTCTCTCACTTATGTAAAAGCCATTTCTGCTGGAGCTTGTAATCCCTAAAAAACTTGATTGTCAGAGGGAGCCAAGATCTGTTTGAATTACATGACAGTATTCGAAGTCTCTTCCTTCAAGAGCTTCATTAAATAGACACAAAGCCGATTTTCTTGGACCAAAATATGTAGCCTAGATGGTGATGGGCGGGGGGGGGGGGGGAGTTAAGACAGATTACTTTTCATGGAGGATTAAGTGGATCAATATTTTTTCAAATAGAAATAGCCTTAATGCATCACTGATGTACTAAGAAATTAAAAAACTTAAAAACATGAAATTTGTAAAAAGTTAAAAAAAAAATTGTGTTTATTATTCCGATTATTCTAAAACAATTTATTCAATCAGTAATATAATGAACGTGTATAAAATATTACGATATTTTCGTCGGCAATATTGAAGTCACAATATTTGATATCACGAAATGACAAAGTACATTTCAGGGAAGAATGAAACGATATGACGTCAACATCTAGATATCTACACTCAAAGTGTAACAGTAAATAATATACTCATAAGGAAACAGCTAATGATATCAGTCTCATATTTTCATTTACTTACCTGGAATGTTGCAATTCTTGTTATGACATAATGTTTTATTGGATCGATTAAGAAACTAGAAGAGACGGAAGATCCTTGACTTGACGTGCAATGCCATCAGTTTTACCTCCCCTCTCTCTCTCTCTCTCTCTCTCTCTCTCTCTCTCTCTCTCTCTCCCCCCCTCACATATACTACAAGCTCCTTATAAACTGTCAAATTCCAAGACTTCTTTGTAATTACAAAAAAGAAAGCAAGTAACAGTGAAAGAAAGGTTTCGAGTTTGGTCAAGCCATCATGGGTAGAAGAGTCAATTTCCCTTTGATGCTGAAAAAAATAAAGTCTTTGTCTTAATCAAAATAGTAACTCCGATGTCAGGCGCCTTCTCTACAAGAATCACTTGACAACACTTAAGAGTTCAATGTTCTCGAAGATTTAATCAATTGAAATGTCATTTCTTTCGACTTTTTCTTGTTCAGTGGAATACTGGACGACTGTCTGTTTATGTAAGAGAAAGCTATTCGTGTGCAAATTGAAAAGTCCGATTTTGAGAAGACGAAAGAGGTTTTGGCAAAATGTCATTTTCGTTACTTTCTAGGGCGAGTCTATAAGGAATTTGAAATTCAATCTGTTGCAGAATTCTCAAGGAATGTTGTTATTTTCGACTTAACTTATTTACTCGTTTGATGTTTTTTTAGAACAAGTGGGAGAAAAAACGTTTGGAAATCTGTTTAGGATTGAAATCTAAATGGAAATGTATTTATTAATTTACACAAAGCTCATGCTGACATACACATAATATCTTCCCCATTTTTCAAGCGATGTGACTGATATGAACGCTATAATCTATGATTCGTCTCCCATACTTCTTGCACAACTCTTTAATAAAGTCTCCCATCCTTAATTATGAATCTAAAACACTTTTAGGAACAGAAATAGGACGATTTTATTTTCCAAGCAATTGATACATTGTACAACTACAATAATGCATATACTGATAATTCCATTTTCACACATTTGGTTAGTAGATTTTGCTAGACTTTCTTCAATACATTTTTCCCTGGACCTGGTTCCAGTATATGCAACATGACATTCAAATAGATAATAAAAGCTAAAGAGGCCGTTGAAAAGGAGAGAAAATTACCAATAAAAAAAAAAAAAGATTGGAACAATTCCCAACTCTGTCTGGCCATTGATCTCAAAATGTACTGAACTTTCAAATATGTTATAAATCGTTGCTAAATTATTATTATTATTATTATTATTATTATTATTATTATTATTATTATTATTATTATTATTATTATTATTATTATTATTTGCAAAGCTAGAGCCCTGGTTGGAAATGCAGGATGTTATAAGCCCAGGGGTCCCATCAGGGAAAGTATCCCAGTGAGGAAACGAAACAAGGAAAAAGAAAATATTTTAAGAACAGTAACAACATTAGAATAATTATTTCCTATATGAAGTATAAAAAAATAATAAGATAAAACAGTGTACACGAGTGTAGCCTTAAGCAAGAAACTTGCTTGGCGAAAGATACAATGCTGTTAAGATGTCGCCGAGAAAAATAGCAAAGGTTATTGAGCTCTCTCCTCCTCCTCTTCCTCCTCCTCCTCCATCTCCTCCTCCTCCTCCTCCTCCTCCTCCTCTCTGTGTAATAGAAGCCTTCAGAGATTACTTGGAGGATTAACGCCCATTAAAGAAATGTTTACAAGTTATTACTCTTTTTTTTACTGAGGGAAAATAGAATAGTTAATCCCACTCCGTCTATAATGACTGTCACTCGGCATCTAAAATGGCTCATTTCTCTCTAGGGAACTTCGTAACTTCTCTTCATCCACCTTAATCATCCGGCTCTGTTTCTTCCATTTTTCTTTTCCATCGAATTTCTATCAATTTTATCCCGAAATTCCCCAAAACCTGACGTCATTATTTGAGATACGCCAGACAGGTATAGATTTCACCTCCCCTCGATCATAAGTTGTTATCTTAGAAGGGTTTCCGAAGGTGTTATTAAACCTTACTATTATGAAGGCTATTTAAACTCGTCTTGTTCAGCTTTGCTCAGAGGTTCCCTGAAGGAAACAAAATTAGGATTCTGCCATATTCTTGTTTCTTCTTAGAGATGAGTTTTACTAATTTAATATTTGATGTTCTTGTGACAGGGACATTATTCCAGTCAAAGATGTTGGCTGATGTTATACATCCCTGACTGGTTAACGCCAGACTGGAGTTCGAGTCCCGCTCAGACTCGTTAGTGTCGTTCTGGTAACCAGTGACTTTGAACCATGAAAGCTTATTTCTTTCTGGCTACATCGATATTTTAGTCGGTAGTGAAGGAATGCTGTGAATTAAAGGTTCAGGTGGAGAAACATTTATTTCAAGATCTATAAAGTAACCGCCTCATGATAGAAACAATAATTTCAAATAAGCTAAATGTTTAAAGAAATTTGGAAATATAGCAAGAGTTCACAAAAACAGATGGTACAAAATCTCTCTCTCTCTCTCTCTCTCTCTCTCTCTCTCTCTCTCTCTCTCTCTCATCCATTATCTACAACTAAAGAAACCCCATAGCACCTTAATTCTATGAAGCAGCAAAACCTTATCAATATATAAACCAAAAATGAATTAATTTCATCGAAACGTTTCTCTCTATTTGGTGATTTTCCTCCAAAGCAAAAGACAGATCAGCCTTGAAGTATTTGACTGCACTCGCGTGGGAGTGGAATCGTAAAAGAATTTCATTATGATAGGGAAGGATAAATTGACTAAAAAGGAGAAGGAGAAGGTGGATAAAAATGGAAAGCAATATGTAGAGGAAATGGGAGAATAATTAGTAGACAAAAGTGTTAACCAGAGACACACAAACACATAAAAAAAAGCAAACCATTATTTCTGGGTCCACAAAATCTCTGTTTTTCTCTGCGTGTCTAATCTCATTACTGTCACATGTCCAACCTCACCTTATCAGATCACAGAATTCGAACATGATTCGCTTTATATGCAGACTGTGATAAATCTGATTCAGAAATTAGAATAATAGTAATGTTATGTTAACGTTGAAATGGGATTTAATACCTCCAAAGCAACTGAACTAATACAAGGAAACATATTGATAGTATTTATTCTCTGATTCCCAGAGATGTTGTATCATACGGAAGAATCTTTGGTCTGATGATTGGAGTTTGATGACGGAAGCATAAAAGAAGCATTAGCTTTCGATAATCAGTTGCTGAAGAGAAGGTAAGATCTATAAGAAAGGTTTCCTGATAAGAAGAATTCTGAAAGGGAGATAGCGTAATAGATCCTTTGGAGAATCAAGTCTGTCTTATTTTTCGCATTTTGAAAGTTACTCGTCCCATGTATTATGAGAACACATGATATAATACATAATATCCATAACTGACTCGATCTATATCGCTTTAATTCCAATATTCAGTGATGTGAAACTTGAGCTGCATAAGATATTTGTGTGTATATTCATGAGTGCTGTAAGCGAGAGAAGTTCTTTGTGAAAGGATCATTGGTCTTCAAAGTCTGACAAATTTTCAAAGGATTGCGCGTTGTTGGCTCAGCCTCCTCGAATATTTGATCATGTCATTAGATTAGAATTGCAAGAGAAGCTGACGGTAAATGTGTAATGTACTCATGATTCAGTTGGGTGGGCGGCAAGTGGCTGTTTTAAACATTTATTAATGTTATTACTTGTTTATCTCAGGTAAAAAGGTTTACCTGAAGGAAAGACTCATGATTGTGTTTACTTTGCTTTTTGCAACCTCAATTGCAATAAAAACCCGTAAGGTTTAACCAAATATCATAATTAACTTCAAGTCCTCTGTTACCTTCATCCATTTGTAGGACAGAGCTGTTGACATAAGTTCAATACCGGTATTTACATACAAAAGAATGCTATAATCAAATTACCTTTCGCCTAATCTTCCTGGAAGCTGGCCGGTTCCAGCAATCTTATTTTTTTATTTATGATATTGCCATTTTGCTATAAATGATCACCTTGTAAGTATCTGTTTAAGGAATAATCTAAAGTAAAAAACTTCACAATATGCTCTGAATGCTTATCATGTGACCGTATATATATATATATATATATATATATATATATATATATATATATATATATATATATATATATATATATATATATATATATATATATATATATATATTTGTATATATATATATATATATATATATATATATATATATATATATATATATATAGATATATATATATATATATATATATATATATATATATATATATATATATATATATATATATATATATATATGTATATAAATATATGCATATATATATATATATATATATATATATATATATATATATATATATATATATATATATATATATATATATATATATATATATATGTGTGTGTGTGTGTGTGTGTGTATATTTGGTTGTGTATGTATGAAGTAAAATGAGTGCGTATAGTTGTCCTAATAAATGTGAGGCAAAAATTTATCTTATTCTTATTAAATCTGGATAGGAATTACTAGTCAGTATTTGGTAAGGGTTTCTCTGTCTTATTAATGCCATTTAAATGCAGATATCGTTGAATGCTTGATTGGAATAACTGCTTTCCGACTTGGATGTAGTTCTTCAATAGCAATATCTCAAAACTTCCTTCACAGAACGAGATTTATAGCAGAGAATAATAAATAGACTCGTATTTCTTAGGGCAACAAAATAATCGTATCTTTAAGGCCTTTCAACTTACCCATCTTATTTTTGTTTGATTTCCAACACTTACATCCCTCCTGTCTCCTACAGCTTCACTTTCTGTGATGGGCGAATAGAGGTGTTTTGATGGGTTATGCATTTGCGAACAATATTGACAAAAAACAGAAAGGACTCCACAGGGTATTTACTGACTCTGAAAAAGCATATGACCCGGTGGGTACTAAGTCAAAATAGAAAAAGGCGTTTCTGAAATGAATGTTAGACTGATACAGAGTGTGTACGGTAGGTCAGCCACGCAAGGTAGAGGATTCATTGGAACTACAGAAAGATCTTATTTAAGGAACAGCTTTTGATGAACTCCATAACATGAGACGTCAGAAGGTTGGTCCTTTAGAGTCAAAAAACGCTCTTCACTTATTGGTAGATTTGACTTCAGAAAGACTTGAATTTGATCCATGAAAGTAAAGAGAATCATTTTAAGATCGTGTCCTGAAGACGAGCAGGACCGAAGGAAAATATCTTTGAAAGGGAGGAAAGGAACTGGCCCGGATGTACAGTAAGTGTATTCACGAGAAAAGATACGATCAGGAATGGTTTTAATGGAGGAACAGCCAGAGAAAGTGGAAACATCAAAGAAGGTTGATTTTAATAATGATTAGTGATATTTGTTATTTTATAGTATTCTGTCAGGAGTAAAGTTTTTTTTTAGTGCAGATTAAGCATCTTTTTGCAAGGAAAAGCTGACGTTTTTCAAGCAATATTCAACATCAATGTGAAGATATTCTAGAATAGATATGATAATAACAACCAACAACATATGATATGTAGGAGGAAATAAAAAAAATCAATTGTATTTTCAAAGGTGAGGCTTTGTATATATATGTGTAATTTGATTAACTCTAACATTAATTATCATTATTACAGATTAGCATGAATTTTTGAAAAGCATTTTCATCTTATATAATGCTGCACGAAGCATGATTATCATATCATTAATTACAACGGTCATGACATCATTAACAGCACATGAGTAAGTAAATCAACATCCTTTTTAGCAACTAAACATTCAGAAGAGTGATGAGACATAGCCTATAATCTAACGATAATAAGATTATATTCGATAAACTAATAATAATATTGTTTCTAAATATCTCCTCAATATCATAGGTTATTTCAATTCATGCAGATATCATATTTCTGTTATTTAATGTTTGGACCTAATTTTCTCCAAATGTTAAGAAAAAGTAGCTGGCATAACATTGACTAATAAATGCTACATTAATTACTCATTTTAATAAATATAATTGAATATAAAAACATCAATTCACAATTTTATTTAAAAAGGAAACCAAAAGCAACGTGTCAAATCATATCATCTCTATTCCCATTGTATATATATTCACGTAGACTAATGGAGCTAATTAATGTAGCCAGCTTTGTAAATAATCATTATAACCACCATTATAATTCCTGGAATCTGGAATGCTTCCCAAAGCTCTCCTGGATTTCTTAGTTTCCTGGAAATATCCTGGATAGACTTGCGATAATTTCTACTCTTCAATCACACCTAGAATTCTTGGGATCATTTCTCAGTCAATCTTTCCTCAGTCAAAGGAAGGATTCAGTGTCTTTAGAAATTAGACACTTGAAGAAGAAGAAGAAGAAGAAGAAGAAGAAGAAGAGGGAGGAGAAGAAAAAGAAGAAGAATAAGAAGAAGAAGAAGAAGAAGAGGGAGGAGAAGAAAAAGAAGAAGAATAAGAAGAAGAAGAAGAAGAAGAAGAAGAACTTGGGTATCTGGCTTCATTAATGTTGTTTTGAAAAACCAGACTGCATTGCTCTTTAAAAATAAACATAAATTCATTACAGTGTTTTTTATCATGGAATCTAATTATACAAAATCCTCTTCCGCATAACATAAAAGTGACCATATAAATCCTACATATTTAATTACTAGCGGAATCATTTACTGCAGAGAAAGAAAAATTATAATCACTTGCTATTGAAATGAAAATAACATCACCCATAAAACATAACTTTAAAACTCCTGACCATTTGGTAATGAGATGACAACAAAAAAATTGTTCTTGTCTGTTCATAAGTAATTAAGGGAAATTCATGACAAGGAATAAAATACTTTGAAAAAAAAAAAGTCTTTTTTGTAGCCAAAGTTCACAGAGGCTTTATTCGCGGAACTCTTGGATGTTTAAAATTCAGCTACGCGCAATTGTGATGTTGACGGAATATTTCGACATTCCAAAGGACCAGGAATTGTTCAGTCATAGCTTTTTGTGGTAAATATGAGCGAATGATTAAAGATATTCTTCACAGAAGTTGATAATAATATCAACAATAATAACAACAGCAGCAGCATGATTTAATAAATAGAGGAAGAACAGGACAACGATAACTATGATAATGAATGACAAAACGACTTCTTAGATAATATACCTCTATGTAATGACCCTGATTCTCTCCCCCCCCCCCTCTCTCTCTCTCTCTCTCTCTCTCTCTCTCTCTCTCTCTCTCTCTCTCTCTCTTTTGAGGTCTTCCTTTCTTTATTGTTTATAAGAAAATTCAACCAAGCAGATTTCCCTCTAGATTAACTACGAAAGGAAGTTGAATCCTGACTCTCTCTTATAAGGACCAAGAGAAGATCCCTGAATAAGTCATTTCTTATTACTGGGGAACTTCATTAAAGGATATGTCTAATTGGCCCAATTGGGTCATCAGGGGTCATTAAGATGAGCCTCTTACAAAAAAATTTCTAATAAACCAAGGACTTTATTCAATGACTTTAAACAATGTTAAAAGTGGTAAGAAGAGAAGCTCCAGACCATCATACCCAAAATATTTCAAGAAACGACCCCAAGGGGACAGAAGCGTGGGTGGAGGGAGGGGGGTACGGGGTCAATCTAGGTCTTGCTTCTACCCACAGTAGGAGGAGGGGGTCTGCCTGCCTACCATGACTCCACATCCCCAGACAGCTGATGCTTCTTCTTTCCAAAAGAGTAAGAGAAGACACACAGAAATTAATCATCGTATCTAGCCGCCTTTTGTTGCCATTCGGGAAGAGTTGGGTACAAATTTCTTTCGGTTATATCAGCCTTCGTTTTTCTTTTGACCTCGCTGGCTCAATATAGCGCGTATGAGAGAGAGAGAGAGAGAGAGAGAGAGAGAGAGAGAGAGAGAGAGAGAGAGTGTGTGTATGTAGGGTAGAAGACGCACAAGATAAAATGAGAAAATTGGAACGTATGGATTAAAGATTATTGGTTACAAGGGGAAAGGGGAACAGAAATGATAGTTATTGCACCATCGCCATATTTCAAAATGTATCGAGAAGGAAGAAGGGAGATTTTTCGAATAGGATTTTATATGAGATTTTGCACTGGGGCCAGGCACTGGGTGCAGGAATTCTACTTTTTCTTTATTCATGATACCTGTGTCCTCATCAGTCTTGTAATCCTCTTTGATCATGAGGAAGGGATTTATGGGTACTTGCAGATCATTATTAGAAAAGTAAATGAAGATTAAAAGCATTGCAAACTGTAAACGATAAATGTTGTTCAGCTTAGTTCTTTGGAAGGAACATAACAGAATACTGATTCCGTGACATGAGATATAAAGATAGATTGATATATCCTCCCCCATATCGCCCTGCTTTGTAAAATGGAAAAGCAAAGTCGATTATCTCGTCAAAAATGGGAAAGTCTCATGTAAAAGAATCATTTTTTTTTTTTTTTTTTTTTTTAGTTTCTATAATATTTCTTTCTCCTTTATTGACATAAATAGGGAAATATCATATATATTTTTTATCTATTTACTTTTACTTTTTCGTGAGCTAAGAAGAGAACGGTTTCCATCAGTAGAGAAATTATTAGAGCGACCAATTAATTCTAAAACATTTTCTTCTTTTGGCCCTTTGACTATTACCGTCCTGTTAGGTTAAATTCCAAATTCCAAGCAAATGGATAAATATTGGGAACATCCTCTGAATACTAAAGGTAAGTCTGGTTCAATATCCCATCATCAGAATAAATCCTTATCCAGGGAAGGAAAAAATATCCACCTGGATCCCCTTTTTCATGTATATAATGACATAACATCTTGCTAAAGACTTCTTATGAAATATATTGTCCCAAAAGCTTCCGTTTTGATAAAAAAATTCTTTTCGCTGTAATGGGTCCAGAGAATAAGATACTTGAGGAAATGATGTTCCTTTGAGACTATTTTCTTTAAATTTATGTGTATCCTTTGTCTGTTTAAGCTTTTAAATGAATCCTTTTTATATAGTTATAATATATGATCTATAGTAGCGGAGAGACTTATAAATACAAATGATGTATATAAGTTATTGAGGGAAATCCTTATATAGTCAAAAGTCCTTAGAAATTAGGCTTTCGGTATTCAGCAGATTTGGAGGACGAACTTGCAAGTCTTGAGGACTCTCCTGTGATGCACCGTAGTCAACTGACGACCAGGTATGAGGTTCAGTACTGTAGTCAACGGAAACTCCATACAGCCTGACTCTCCTGGGAATCATGCGTTGTCGATATCAACAAAACATCAAAGAAGCAATTCTCTCTCTCTCTCTCTCTCTCTCTCTCTCTCTCTCTCTCTCTCTGTCTTCGATATCGGTAATAACATATCTTTTCCTCAATCTTTCATAAGGTTATTCATTTAAGTTAGTTAAACTTCAGAGACTTTCAATCCATTGCTACGTTCTTTGCCCTCGATCAACGCCGAGGAGAGACAGCAATCCATTTGGTTTAATTATATCATTTTCATTTTCATTTTCGTCATGTTATCGAAACACGAATTTTACAAGCAACCGAAGTAACTATTTGCTAATGGATTAATCTCCGTCAAACTTCCATCATTACAGCTCGGGCTATTAACAATCAAGTCCAATAAACAAGAATCTCATGAGTTACGAGGGTCAAGTTTCATAGTAAAGACTTCGGGGGAACAACTCACTACGATGAAACCAAGGATTTCAATGGAAGAACATCAATATTGTCAGATGTAAAGTTTCAGACTACAGTGAGTGATTGGGGCAGCCAAACGTTAAACAGCTCGTTCTCTCTCTATTTTTTTTTATTTCGTATCTATCAGGAAAATTCTACTCGATTTATTAGAATCTCTTAATGTTGTTACACTTAACATAAACAGTAATAGGAACACATAGGAAAGACAAATGAGAATAACTTCCATATTCGTAAGTTAATATCCTTATTGACTCATCTTCTAATATAGATTTTAACTTTATCATAAAGTTTTCAGTATAAACAAATGTAAACCATTGAGATATATACAAAGAAATTATTTAGAAGAGGTTTAACATTAAACATATTAACCTCTAAATTACACCTGAAAAATCCACCAAATAGAAACCATATTAAATGCTCTAACACATCAATTAAAAGTCACCATTAACTTTTCTAAAATGTCTTTCCGCATTGCGGGGATCAGAAAGTGTTTCTATTGTTACACGCTGGATGATGCCAGGAGTGGGAAGTCTGATCTGTATGGAGGGGGCTTCCCCACTCATGATAGGACCAGCAGAGTCTTGGGACTTTCGTGCTTTAATTTTTGTTAGAGAAGCAATTAAAGAGGGACCGATATCAGTCTTTTTTTAACTCTTCAAGCGTTTGATGCGTATTTTCTCCAGGTTCTTAACCCATCTTTCCTCTGTGCTCTTTGCAATAGGTCTGTCACCATTGCGAACTGGGGAAAGTTTAGCGCTTGTCCCTGTTGGCGTCTTGGAAATCTAACTGATTACCTGAGTCTCTTGACAGACCTCACGAGCTCCTTTTATATTCCCAAGGGAAAGGAGAGTAGATGTGACTGTGGGCTTCAATGGTTTTTCAGCCATTGAAACCCTTGAGCTGGAGAAAGTCGAGACTTCTAGAAGCTTTGGCCAGCCACTTCGGGTGCTGCCCACCCCAGCCTCTTGTTTAGGTATATAAATGCCTGAACAATTTCTAGGCTTGACTTTGATGTGACTAAGTTTGCCAATCCTACGAAGATACTTAGGACTGTGAGTCCGACACGTATCTTTACTAGGATGAATGTTACTATCTGTAACTTGAATTCTAGATAGGAGGAAGGGGGGTGGTTGACTGGAAGGTTCCGCAGGACACCTTTTAGGTCTGACAAGACTACAAACACCCCTACTTGGGTCAACGTCCATATGTTCGGAAGGATTAACATTCAAAACTCGCTGTTTTCTATGAACTTGTTGAGTGGCGACAAGTTCAGAATGACTTGCAGATTTCTTGATTCCTTCTTGTGAACACAAAACAGCCTTCCCTGGAACTCGATGGGCTATAGTTCTTACCACCTGTATGCTCTATAGCTCTCAGGTATACTCCTCCAGGATGATTTTAAATTGTAGGAGTAGGTAAGGAAATGATGGTGGGGACATTTCTGTTTCCCATCAAGGGCTCATCTTGAATAGGCTTTGGACCGAAGAATCGAAGGTCCTGCGATCCCTAAGGAATATTCCTCCTAGCAGAAGAGTCTTCATGCTTCGAATGGTCAGTAGGTTTAGACGTTTGACCATCTACCTGTGGCATCGTGGTCAATGCACTAGTGGGATATTGTTGAGCAGCCCGGATATTTCCAGCATTTTCGATCTTCTTTTTAGGTTGGGGACCCACAACCATGGAAGATTTTCTCTTAGAAAGGATGCCCCATTTTTGGAGAACACTTATGTTCTACATGGTGGCGTTCTTAATTACTTTCTTAATGATCTCGTGTGGGAAGAGGTCTTTATCCCAGATGTTGGAAGATACTAGCTTCCTTGTTTCGTGTTTCACTGTTGCAGCAGTGAACAGAAACTCTCTACATGCTCTCCTAGCCTTTATAAAGGCGTAAAGGTCCTTTACCAGAGTAGCCATATGCATTTTGGCTATGACCAGGAGCATATCTGAGGTATTTTCGTAGGTTGAACACAACTCTATGTAGTTTTGTAGAGAAAGGGATGTCACAAGTCTCTCCTTTGACTCATGTTCATTATACAAGAGCAACTCAGACAATTTAGGGAGACATACCTTGAATTGTCGACTTGCGACATCCTTGTCGAATTTTCCTACTGAAAATGTCAAATGTACTTCCTTATAATCCTATTCCTGTCCGGGGAAAGCTGGTGATAAAGGCTGGCACTCATCGAGTGTGGGACAGGGCTTACCCGCCTCTACCGCTTTGGCAACAGAAGTAAAAGC
>NC_090749.1:11815500-11840718 GCF_036898095.1 Palaemon carinicauda
TTTTTGGCCAAGTCATTTTTCCGTAAGATATTGCCAAATAGTGTCGTAAAACTTTTGCTTTTTTAGTGTTGGAAAGTGTGTCTAGATGATCTGGCTACCCATGCGTAACTTTGTTTTTGTCAGATACGACGTAGTTATTGGTATATTGGGCATTTAACTGCGGTTGCCAATTTCTGTTTTTTTTTCTATATTTGTAAAAATTTACTACGTAGTAAGGAATTGCCGTATATTATTGATTTTTTTTCATGTTTATGTGCTAGAAAGTGTGCCTTGATGGTTGGGCTAACACGTGCATGTCTTTTTTTTTATCTGAGATGCCGTATATTAGAATGTTGGGCATTTTTCCGCGAGTGCCCCTTTTTATTTGTTTTGCATTTTTTTGCTTAGTCATAGTTACCGTAAGGAATTGGCAAGTAGTGTCGCAAAACTTATATTTTTATAGTGTTGGAAAGTGTTTCTAGATGATCTGGCTACCCATGCCTATCTTTTTTTTTAGCCAGATATGGCGTATATATAGGTATGTGTTCGATTTTCCTGTGATTGCCATTTTTTCGTTTTTTCCCATTTCTTTCAAAATTACTACGTACTAAGGAACTATCACAGAGTAATGATTCATTTAGATGTTTATTTGTCGGAAAATGTGCCTTGATGGTTTGCCTAGCACGTGGCTGAATTTTTTTTTTCTGAAATGCCGTATAGTTAGAATGTTAGCCATTTTTCCGCGAGTGCCCCTTTTTATTTGTTTTGCATTTTTTTGCTTAGTCATGTTACCGTAAGGAATTGGCAAGTAGTGTCGCATAACTTATATTTTTATAGTGTTGGAAAGTGTTTCTAGATGATCTGGCTACCCATGCCTATCTTTTTTTTTTTTAGCCAGATATGGCGTATATATAGGTATGTGTTCGATTTTCCGGTGATTGCCCTTTTTTCGTTTTTTCCCATTTCTTTCAAAATAACTACGTACTAAGGAACTATCACAGAGTAATGATTCATTTAGATGTTTATTTGTCGGAAAATGTGCCTTGATGGTTTGCCTAGTACGTGGCTGAAATTTTTTTTTTCTGAAATGCCGTATATTAGAATGTTGGCCATTTTTCCGCGAGTGCCCCCTTTTATTTGTTTTGCATTTTTTTGCTTAGTCATGTTACTGTAAGGAATTGGCAATTAGTGTCGCAAAACTTGTATTTTTATAGTGTTGGAAAATGTTTCTAGATGATCTTTCTACCCATGCCTATCTTTATTTTTAGCCAGATATGGCGTATATATAGGTATGTGTTCGATTTTCCTGCGATTGCCACTTTTTCGTTTTTTCCCATATCTTTCAAAATTACTACGTACTAAGGAACTATCACAGAGTAATGATTCCTCTAGATGTTTATTTGTCAGAAAAATTGTTTACTTCTTTTTTGATTGAATATCATCAAATTTTTTTAGCTAAAATATTATATTGTTTTACATTTTTTTTTTCGATTTTATTTCTCTTCAAAAATTTTTTTTGGGGTCAGAATTTTAATTTTATAGTCGTAAAATAATCGACAATTATCCAGGAACCCACCATACAATTTTTATGCATATCCAAGAATAAGTAGATTATTAAATAACACCTTGAAATTGACATACCCTTCCTACATTTCAAGTGGCAGATTAGGGAGTCTGAGTCAGTGTGGTTGGCGGCCATTTTGTGGACATATCCGAAGCGTAAGTTGCCCTATCTATATATATTCTTGTTCCTTATAGAATTTGTGATATTTTGGTATATTTTTACCTGCATAAATATCATATTAAATTATATATTAAATATATGTATTTTTTTACGAAATTTCTAAGTACTCAAAAAATTACCTTTAGATATGGCCCCTGATATAAATGTAATTTACAAAATAATGAAGATTTTTTTACATATTTCTATTTTAGGATAACATATGTTTATTCCCTAAAAAAATTAGCCACTTCCTATTTCATTTGGGTACCCAAAAAAATTCATGAAATTAGGACAAATTTTTTTGGCCAAAAAAAAGTTACCCTTATTTCTCATTTCAAATCTTCACCTCCATGGGTCTGACTTCATCCAAAATACATCAAGATGTGTCCTAAACATTCAAGAATGAATTCCTAAAAGGATTTGTGTATATATGTATAAACTTTTTTTTATGAATTTTTATGTAAGGTCTTTTTTTTCTACTTATTTTTTTTTAAATATTCATAATAAATAGTTTTTACGCAGATGAGTAGTATTTATCTTTACAGTTGTTTTAAGCATTCATTGAAGTTTTTTTTTGGCAAAAGAAAAAAGGAGGTTACTGCAAAAACTGATTTTTCAAGAGTTTTTTTTTTTTGGCGTCGGGGTCGCGCGCGTCCGAGTATACCCTTAATGGGGTGTCCGAGGAGCCTACCTATCCAGGGTTAAGTCAATGATAATAATAAGGCAAAAGTGAGCATGATTTATCAATTGAGCTGCGCTAACTTACAATATATATATATATATATATATATATATATATATATATATATATATATATATATATATATATATATATATATATATATGTGTGTGTGTGTGTGTGTGTGTGTGTACAGTATATATATATATATATATATATATATATATATATATATATATATATATATATATATATATATATATATATATATATATATATATATATATATATATATATATATATATATATATATATATATATATATATATATATATATGTGTGTGTGTGTGTGTGTGTGTGTGTGTACAGTATATATATATATATATATATATATATATATATATATATATATATATATATATATATATATATATATATATATATATATATATAACTACTTGCCAAGCTACAACCTTAGTCGGAAAAGTAGGTGCTATACTGTATATCCAATACTGGATTTTTCCTACATATATATATATATATATATATATATATATATATATATATATATATATATATATATATATATATATATATATATATATATATATATATATATATATCACAGCTGTTTGTACTCCACTGCAGGTCAAAGGCCCCAGACATGCCGTTAATCATGTCTGGGGGTTAGGACAGTTTTCATCACCACTAGACAACTACGGATTGATGATGGTGGGAGAATTTTGTCTGATAGCTCACAGGAAGCCAACCTAGTATTGGTGACCCAGACAAAGGAAAAAATTAATAGTTTTTTTTGGGGGGGGGGTCAGATTTTGATCTAAAAACTTGCAGTACGAAACAAGATATTTAAATTTTCATCAATCATAAAACATCAAGATGAAAATTGCAGATAAAATTATTTAGATAAAATTATAGATGATCGATTTTATTCAAATGTAAAAATAGAAATTGTAAAGGTGCTTGCAATCATGAATTAGCTGAAAGATTAATATTCTTTTGTTTCATATTTTACTAAACAAGTTTTAAAAAATACCTTCGAGATTTCATTCGTTTACAATTGATTAAAGAAATCACCGACATTTTTATATATTTTCTTTAATAACTTATATTTTTTCCAGTAAACTTTAATCAAGATTTATTTTATATAAGAAAATTTTAAAGTTCAAATGATAGTTATATTTAAATTACTTTATTTAAATACGTTTTTTTTCTATATAATTTATCAGTATATTGATACAATAAACCTTTATTATACAACTAAAATGTATAAAGTAACCATTTGGTACTATAGTATATATAATACATATAACACATAGAGTTGATTACAGCAAGGAAAAATTTGCTTCTTATTTTGTGGTAAACTAGATGGTTCTTCCATTCAGAGATTACTCAAGGTAGTGGAATGATATTATATCTAACATCTCCGGCGTTATACCCATTGCGTGAGAGAATTGAGCAATCACGTCTAGAATCGATGTTTTGTCAACCCTCCAGTCTAGAGGATATTCAATAATATTACACGCAGTTTTAACAAATTTAGAGTGAATAACCTCTCATCAAAGCAATTTGAGGGCCTCTTTTTAAAATTCTGATTTCTTTTTCTATAACTATTTATGTAAATTTCTACTGAATCTTCCACATAATATAAAGATTCTCATTCAAATACATCAAAATTAATTATAAACACAAAAAATCATCTTAAAACATTAAATAACACGAAATATTGGAAAACACATTATTATAATGATAAAATATTTTTCTGTCTCATCAAACTCGTCAGGAATTGGCGTAATATTAACCGTTCACTGAGATTGGAGGAAGCCTTTCCTGCTCCATCAGTATTCAATAAGTAAAGAAACTGAAAGATAGAATACAAACGTGAAAACTTTATTTTCGTTGACTATAATGAAAATTAATTTATGCAATTTTCTAAAAATTTTGCAGAAAATAGAAGAACTCACAAGACAGTTTTCTTTCGTTTTTGTCTTGGCTTTCGAGGGGGACTAAATGAAATGTAATTCTACCCCTTTATCTAAGTTTCTATGTTAGTAAATGTTGCATTTTTAATCCTTCTTATTCTATAATGACCTTTGATATATTTCTAATTATATTTTAGGGGAAAAAGGAAGATCTGCTCTTCTATTCTGTTGTAAGATTTCATAAAAATAGTTATATTTACGAAAACTATCTCAAATTCTTAATATTAGATTTAGAGGGAGAAAGAAAAGATAGCAAATTGTGAAAAACTATAGTAATTATAGATTATTTTCTTCCTCATTTACAGTGGCAATTCTGTTAGATTGAGAGAGAGAGAGAGAGAGAGAGAGAGAGAGAGAGAGAGAGAGAGAGAGAGAGAGAGAGAGAGAGAGCAAATGGTTCTGTTCTCTATTTTTGTTTTTCCCGTAGGTTCTGAATGATGCTTATATAAGTACCAACAGTATTCTTGTAGCTCCAGGTAAAATCAAATCCAAAGAAAATCCTACGGTCTGGCATGAAAAACTAAATACATACAAAAGAATTAAGTGGCATTCATTGGCTGTTGCAGTTAATACTTCTAGGTAATCACACCTATGAATAGGTACGGACATGTTTGTAATTACAAGCTTAAATTAATGAGGTAAGTAAATCAACGGGTTACTTAATTAAACACAAATCAGTCAGTTTAAACATCCAATGTTGCATAACAGTTTGGAACAGAAAGCAACACAGTGACCCCTTTTAATGATCATTTGTATTTTGCATAGCTAAAAGGCACATACTAGAGCTCAAGAACACCTTTCGGGTAGAACATTCTTGCTAAAAAATGCTTGGTAATAGATTTGCCTTTGTTCATTAAAGGATACCACAAACATTACGTCCCAATACATCTCTTTGCCTTTCAAAGTAGGGACTTAATTATTCTCCAAAATGTCCATTGTACGAGATTTTTGGACAACTTGACCAGGTTATGAATAAATTCACAAAGTTCTAAATTTCATGATTCCATAAATCAATGGTGTTAGATCCAGTTCGGAGGACTACTAAAAATTAGAAATTGAAATTAATGTGTGGGAAATGATTCCAGGAAATCCTCCCCGGCCCGATTTCCGAATTCCTTATTGGAAGCTGTAGCTTTGCAAGTGATCACACGACTTGGTCAGCGATCAAACATCAAAATGCTCTAGAAGGTACCTCCCGGTGCCCTCTGTGCATTCAAGTGGGAGCTAGCCTTTCACTTGAGAGATATGCCTGCCTTTTATTTTCCTTTGCGCTTGCCGACCCTTCAAGGTTTTTGCGGATGCATTTGCTATGGTGACCTGATTTTCTACCCTGGTAGTTTATCTATCCTGGCAGCTCAGAAGTATTCTCACGTTCCTACGCAGAGTGTCCTAGCTCTTTGAGACTCCTTTGAGATCCTGACAGCTGTCGCAGTGACTGACGGCGCCAAAAGGTGAAAGCTATCCTTTCACATGTGAGTTTCTAGCAAGCCTGGATCGTGGTGCCAAAGGTGAATGATTTTCTTTCACCAGAGAGTTTGCCTGAAGCAAACGATTTCTCTTACCTTTGTGAGTCTGGCTCGTGACGCAATTCAAGCTCTTAGGAAGTCTAGATCTTGGCAACAAGGGTGAAAGCTAGCCTTCCCACCTGAGAGGTTTGTTTGAAACAAGCTTTCTCTCAACACCTCAAGAACTGGATAGCCTCTGATTTGGAGTCGTAACAGGATTCGGGCTCAGAGATAGCCAGGATATTGACACTGAAGGAGAAAAGCTTTGTGAGAGTATTTCTTGGAACAAACGTTCTTTCAGCACCTCTCGACTATGGCTCACAGTGATCTTGCATTGCAGTGCCAAAGGTGCAAATCTATCCTCTTACCGGCGAGTTTGGCTAATAACAAGCAATCTCTTATCCGTTTGCAATCCAGTCTCACAAAACAACTCAGGATCGCAGCTCAAATCAGGCTTATGGCGAGCCTAGATAACACAGCATGCCCCTTGAGCCACTAACTGTCTGACTAGGCCTCTAAAGGGCATAAAGCAATTAGGAATCTAGAATAAGTGGTTATACTGCTTGTACAAGGACATCATTTGAGGCTTAGAATTTAAGGATGTTTACAGAACAAGAGACTTGTGTTCTTGCGATAGGTAGTTGTATGCTCTCCTGCGGTCACATTTTAAGAAAGTGTTTATGGAAACAATTACCTTTGATAGCCCGAATCTCTGTCACAAGGCAAGAGATGAAGCTTTTGGAGAGTGACATTTTTCTGCTAATTTTTTTCTCTCTCATAAGATTGCAATAATCACAGGCTATCCTGTAAAGGTTACAAAACTTTTTGGACGACTTGACTCGGGGATTCAGAAGTTTGTTGTTTGAAGAAATACAAATGGATTTAGATATGTAATTTATCTCTTTCGTGAATGCACGATCAAATTTATCCTAATAAAAGGCAAGAATTCAGACTTCCTTGTGTGAAACATTAGTCTTCCCAGAGTAAATAAAAACAGAACTTTCTAGTACAGCAGTAAAGCTGTTGCCTAGCATTATGCATAGCAGCAGATTGATCCCAAATGCCTTTGGATTTTTTCCCTTGCATTTTGTTTCTTGAAAAGCTTTATGCTAGAGGCTTTGTACAAGCTTGTGTTCATGTATTAATATTTTCTGTTACTCAGCAGATGATGATCGAAAAAAAAACATGGGACCGTTTTCATTTGTGCAAGAAGTGTGAGAGGTGTCTGATTGGTACTAACGCAGAGGCGAGGTAAATGCAAGTGACCTTTATTCAACAAGATAACGAGCCTTCATACAAACCATTGAGGGCAAAGATGTAAAAAAAACTCAAACAATATGAACCATGTTTTATATATCATCAGTGCGGAAGAGAGCAAGAGACTGTTATGTATGCAACCAATATAAAAGAGATAAAAAAGCAATATCATTATATTGTATGAGCATGTATGTACACGTACGGTACATGGGTCCCCTCCTAAAAAAGAACATGCATATGAAATAGAGCACATGGATCTAGAGAGGCAAACTGTATGTGGGTCATCTTGCAGGAGATATGCAGGTTTTAGACAATCAAGATACTATGTCTTCTTTGCCATGAATGTTAATTAAGAAAGCCTGGGAGTGCAACGGATCATGAGGAAATGGCCTGTATAAGAGCACGTCAATGGTGGTTTGCTTACATCGGTGCACAAGACAACGTGTGTTGTGGTGTGTAAATCTCTGGGTATGTGTTGCTTTGCTGGGTACTTGTAAGTATGGTGAGAGGAAGTAAATTTTCCTACAACATAATGTAGGTGCTGGTGAATGTCAGAGGAGATTGCAGATGGAAAAAAATTAAAAAGGGATGACCAACGGGTTACCATACACCATTACAGCTGCCAAGACACCCAAAATCCTTAGGAGTGGTTCTTCATCCCAGGAGGACCCAGGGAAGCTGATTAAACCCATTGAAGTCTTTGCAGAAGGACATCAAAGCTGCTTTGAGAGGGCAATGAAAATTTTCAACCATTTTATTGGCTGTTGGGTTATAGGCCGCTGTCAGATGTAGTATGATACTCAGGAGATTCGCCAATGATGTGCAAAACTCCTTACTATCTGTGCAATGAAACTTACTTTTTGTTAAATTCTTGGTTTATGAGTTAGTGTCTCGGAATTGTTTTCCTAAAGTTGAAGTTTTTTATTATATCATGACTCCTTCACTCTTTAAGTTAATTAAGGATAAACATCCTTACTGCCTTACAGTTAGACTTCTTTTGAAATTTTTATATCAAAGAACCTCTAGAAAGGGATATTGTTCGGATATTGTGCCGTCTGTGTATGCCAATCCATTGATGAACACACATGAGCAACAAGCAGTCTAGTGAGTCCTCTGATTTAACATTCCAGCCATGCATATTGGAAGCTGTAGCTTTGCAACTGATCACACGACATGGTCAGTGATCAAACCTCAAAATGCTCTGAAAGGTGCCTCTCAGTGCCCTCTGCTCATCCAAGGGGGAGCTAGCCTTGCAATTGAGAGATATGCCTGCCTTTTTTTTTTCCTTTTTGCTGGCCAACCCTTCGAGTTTTTTGCGGATGCATTTGCTATGGTGACCTGATGTTTTACCATGTTCGTTTATCTATCCTGACAGATCAGAAGTAGTCTCACGTTCCTACTCAGAGTATTCTAGCTCTTTGAAACTCCTATGAGATCCTGACAACTGTCGCAGGGACTGATGGAGCAAAAAGGTGAAAGCTAGCCTTTCACAGGAGAGTTTCGCTTAATGTAAGTGATTTCCAGCAAGCCTGTATCGTGGTGCCAAAGGTGAATGTTTTTCTTTCACCTGAGAGTTTGCTTGAAGCAAGCGATTTCTTTTACCTTCACGAGTCTGGCTCGCGACGCAGTTCAAATTCTTAGGAAGTCTAGGACTTGGCAACAAGGGTGAAAGCTACTGTTCCCACCTGAGAGGTTTGTTTGAAACAAGCTATATCTCAACACCTCAAGACCTGGCTATCCTGTGATTTGGAGTCGTGAAAGGATTCGGGCTCAAAGATAGCCTGGATGTTTATATCAAAGGAGAAAACCTGTGTGAGAGTATTTTTGGGAACTAAAATTCTTTCAGAGCCTCTCGACTCTGGATCACAGTGATCTTGCATTGAAGCGCCAAAGGTGCAAATATATTCTCTTATCGGAGAGTTTGGCTCAAAACAAGGAATCTCTTATCCGCATGCAATCCAGTCTCACAACACAACTCAGGATCGCAGCTCGAATCAGGCTCATGGCGAGCCTAGACAACATAGTAAGCTCCTTGAGCCAATAACTGTCTGTCTAGTCCTCTAATGTGCATAAAGCAATTAGGAATCTAGAATAAGTGGCTATACAGCTTGTGCAAGGACATCACTTCAGGTTTCAAATTTAAGGATGTTTTCTTAACAAGAAACCTGTGTTCTTGCAATAGGTGATTGTATGCTATCCTGCATTCAAATTTTAAGAAAGTGTTTATGGAAACAATTTCCTTTGATAGCCCGAATATTTATCACAAGGCCGGAGATAAAGCTTATAGAGGATTTGACATTTTTCTACTGATTTTTTTCTCTATTGTAAGATTGCATTAATCACAGGCTATCCTGTAAATGTTCCAAAATGGACAACTTGACTCGGGAATTAAGAAGTCAGATGTTTGAAAAATACAAATTTATTTATATATGTAATTTATCTCTTTTGTGAATGCACGACCAACTCTATCCTAATAAAAGGCAAGAATTTAGACTTCCTTGTGTGAAACACTAGTCTTCCCAGAGTAAATGAAAACAGAACGTTCTAGTAGAGTGGTAAAGCTGTACTCAAACTCAAACAATGTGAACCATGTTTTATCTATCATCAGTGCGGAAGAGAGCAAGAGATAAAAAAAGCAATATCATTGTATTGTATGAGCGTGTATGTACCACGTACGGTACATGGCTCCCCTCCTGAAAAAAGACATGCATGTGAAATAGGGCACATGGATCTAGAGAGGCGATCTGTAGGTGGGTCATCTTGCTAGAGATATGCAGGTTTAAGACAATCAAGATACTATGTCTTCTTTGCTACAAATGTTAATTAAGAAAGCCTTGGGAGAGCAACGGATCATGAGTAGAGGGCCTGTGTAAGGGCACGTCAATGGTGGTTTGCTTACATCGGTGTACAAGAACACGTGCGTTATGGTGTGTAAATCTCTGGGTATGTGTTGCTTTGCTGGGTACTTGTAAGTATGGTGAGAGGAAGTAAATTTTCCCACAACATGATGTAGGTGCTGGTGAATATCAGAGGAGATTGCAGATTGAAAAAAATTCAGAAGATATGACCAACGGGTTGCCATACACCATTACAGCTGCCAAGACACCCAGAATCCTTAAGAGTGGTTCTTCATCCCAGGAGGACCCAGGGAAGCTGATTAAACCCATTGAAGTCTTTGCAGAAGGACATCAAAGCTGCTTTGAGAGGGCAATGAAAATTTTCAACCATTTTATTGGCTGTTGGGTTATAGGCCGCTGTCAGATGTAGTATGATACTCAGGAGATTCGCCAATGATGTGCAAAACTCCTAACTATCTGTGCAATGAAACTTACTTTTTGTTAAATTCTTGGTTTATGAGTTAGTGTCTCGGAAATGTTGTCCTAGAGTTGAAGTTTTGATTATATCATGACTCCTTTACTCTTTAGATTAATTAAGGATAAACATCTATACTGCCTTACAGTTAGACTTCTTTTGAGGTTTTAATATCAAAGAACCTCTAGAAAGGGATATTGATCGGATATTGTGCCGTCTGTGTATGCCAATCCATTGATGAACACACATGAGCAACAAGCAGTCTAGTGAGTCCTCTGATTTAACGTTCCAGCCATGCTTATTGGAAGCTGTAGCTCTGCAACTGATCACACGACTTGGTCAGCGATCAAACCTCAAAATGCTCTGGAAGGTACCTCTCAGTGCCCTCTGTGCATCCAAGGGGGAGCTAGCCTTGCAATTGAGAGATATGCCTGCCTTTTTTTTTCCTTTGAGCTTGCCAACCCTTCGAGTTTTTTGCGGATGCATTTGCTATGGTGACCTGATTTTCTACCATGGTCGTTTATCTATCCTGACAGATCAGAAGTAGTCTCACGTTCCTACGCAGAGTATTCTAGCTCTTTGAAACTCCTATGAGATCCTGACAACTGTCGCAATGACTGATGGCGCCAAAAGGTGAAAGCTAGCCTTTCACCTGAGAGTTTCGCTTAATGTAAGTGATTTCCAGCAAGCCTGAATCGTGGTGCCAAAAGTGAATGTTTTTCTTTCACCTGAGAGTTTGCTTGAAGCAAGCGATTTCTTTTACCCTCAAGAGTCTGGCTCGCGACGTAGTTCAAGCTCTTAGGAAGTCTAGGACTTGGCAACAAGGGTGAAAGCTACCGTTCCCACCTGAGAGGTTTGTTTGAAACAAGCTCTCTCTCAACACCTCAAGACCTGGCTAGCCTGTGATTTGGAGTCGTGACAGGATTCGGGCTCACAGATAGCCTAGATGTTTATATTAAAGGAGAAAACCTTTGTGAGAGTATTTTTTGGAACTAACCTTCTATCAGAGCCTCTCGACTCTGGATCACAGTGATCTTGCATTGAAGCGCCAAAGGTACAAATCTATTCTCTTACCAGAGAGTTTGGCTCAAAACAAGGAATCTCTTATCCCCATGCAATCTCTCACAATACAACTCAGGATCGCAGCTCGAATCAGGCTCATGGCGAGCCTAGATAACACAGTAAGCTCCTTGAGCCACTAACTGTCTGTCTAGTCCTCTAATGTGCATAAAGCAATTAGGAATCTAGAATAAGTGGTTATACTGTTTGTACAAGGACATCACTTCTGGTTTCGAATTTAAGGATGTTTTCTTAACAAGAAACCTGTGTTCTTGCAATAGGTGATTGTATGCTATCCTGCATTCACATTTTAAGAAAGTGTTTATGGAAACAATTTCGTTTGATAGCCCAAATCTTTATCACAAGCCGGAGGTAAAGATTTTAGAAGGATTTGACATTTTTCTGCTTAATTTTTTTCTCTCTTGTAAGATTGCAATAATTACAGGCTATCCTGTAAATGTTCCAAAATGGACGACTTGACTCGGGGATTAAGAAGTCAGTTGTTTGAAGAAATACAAATTGATTTATATATGTAATTTATCTCTTTTGTGAATGCACGACCAACTCCATTGTGGCGAAATTTCACCGGTTTACTAAATTGCCCGATGTGCTGGGCGGGTCACAAGGCCTTAAGGGCTAGCCTCTCAAAACCATTTGGGAATTAAGTAGAATACGGCTATATTTTAACACATTTATTATAAAAATAATCATCTAATACGAGAAAAATATAAAAATAAACCTTTACTTGACCTACAAAAAGAGACACTTGACTTAATGAACATGTGCGTTACTGAAAAAAAAACTATGTCCGCACCGGACTCAAAATTTAGCAAAAATTATTAAATATTTAGTAAGTTTCCTCGATAAACGCCTTACCGAGACCTTTTTACGTATTTCACAAAACAACTCTGATCCCCTGGCACAAGGATCGATGAAATATTCACAGATACAAATTTTACACAACTCTAGCAAAAATCTATATGGAAACCGACCTGGGTACACTAGGGGGGGGGGGAGAGAGAACAATTAAGAACTTACTGTGGTTGGGGATGTCGGATCAAAGAGGCAGAGCTGGCTTCTGCAACCCCCGACGTCACCTTTTTCCCGCATTTTTTCCTGAACCTAAATTTCTAGATTGGAATTTTTATCATGTTACAATAGAATGACGTTATATTTCTTAATCTTAAATTACAAGTGATCGATTTCTTTAGTCTCAGCGCCTCCCCTACCAGGCGGTTTCTCTTTTGGTTCTAAAACATTCTCGTCTTGAACGACATTCATTCGCCCGCGAGTTCTCTCCTCTCCCTCCAATTTGACGCAACGTAGGTGGAGTCAAATGGAGGGAATTTTGATTGATCAGTTCGAAATTCCCGACATCCTCCACGCCCCAAAATAAGGAGCGATGAAACTTCGGTCAATTGGACAAGGCTGGACTCGGGGTGGGGGGAGTGACTTACTCCGAGACTCTGTTAGGCTCGCTGCGTAGCGCTCCGCAACGACTCGAACAGAGTACGCATAATGTACAACACAGCAATGTTACCCCGGGGCAATAAACTCAATCAATAATCTACATGTAGCCATACAACAGTTCAAATTAGGCAATGGGCCTAGCAATTGTAATGTATTCGTGTATAATACACATAAGGAACAGCAGAAATTAGTGGTAATGTACACATATATATTACAAAATTCAAATGGCAAAGCAAGTAGGCAATGGGCCTAAAACAAACCAAAAATAACAATGGGAATGGATACATGACAATTCAAATGCAAAGGCAATCTGGCAATGGGCCTAAGACAATCAGAAAATGGCAATGGAAATGCATACATAACAATTCAAATGCAAAGGCAATTAGGCAATGGGCCTAAGACAAGCAGAAAATGGCAATGGAAATGCATATATAACAATTCAAATGCAAAGGCAATTAGGCAATGGGCCTAAGACAATCAGAAAATGGCAGAAAATGGCAATGGAAATGCATACATAACAATTCAAGTTCAGTCTGCCTTAACTCACATTAATCGAGACTTATATAGCGCTGCTACATACAGGCTGTTACTTGATGGAGTACAAGAGGGAGGGGCTGGTTCTGTGCAACGCTCGGTCTGTACGCACGAGAGACCATCACGTCCCCGTTCTCCATGCCCTACTCACTTCCAACTTCCGCAGATTCATGCACACCTCACAAACTCCACCCTCCCTACCTTCCAGATAGGACACTCCCCTTTTTCACTCATTGTTTACAGCTACGTTTTATATATCGTCACCTTTCAGAAGACAGTCCATCAGTTCTCGCTGTTTTGCGGCAGCCCTTCTCAATGGGCGTGCAGAACGTCCTTGTGCGTTCGTCTGCTCTGATGCAGTTTCATTTTCACTTCTTTCACTAACTGCATAGTTCTCACCTTTCTCGTCGTTGTCGTCCGTTCCTGGGGCTGGTTGTTGAGTTGTCGTAGCTGGTGCCATATCCTGGTCGTCCCCAGACGTCTCCACTATCCCTGGCATTCCTGCTGT
The DNA here is from genome assembly GCF_036898095.1 of Palaemon carinicauda. Classification (NCBI taxonomy): domain Eukaryota; kingdom Metazoa; phylum Arthropoda; class Malacostraca; order Decapoda; family Palaemonidae; genus Palaemon; species Palaemon carinicauda. The sequence continues at coordinate 11,829,527 of NC_090749.1, forward strand.
CGAACTGTACGCGCCCTCTTCTCCGTCATCGCCGTCGTCGTCTTCTCCTCCATCGTCATCCTCAGAGGGGGCTATTTCTAGGGGAACCAGGTGGCTGACAGCTCGCAGCGACTCGACACCCTCGAACAACACTTTAGCCGAACGCACGACTCCGTCGTCGTCAGGATACGTCTCCACGACACGTCCAAGAGGCCATGTAGCTCTTTTCTTATTCTCTTGTTTAACTAGCACGATGTCTCCGGGGTGCAGCTTGGAGGGTTCCCCGGACCGACAGTCGTGCCGGGCTCTCAAGGCACTCAAGTATTCCCTTCTCCATCGTTCTCGGAAGGCCTTCAATGAATCTGTCAGTCTTATGTAACGATCACGTAGCTTCTGAGAGGTAAAGGTTGCGTTGAGATGGTCGTCCGGCAAGATGGTGGCATGAGGTGGACTTGGTGTCCTCTTAGCAAATGGGAGGGGGTGAGGACTTTATCCTCGTGCTCGTCGCCGCTGTACATAAGCGGCCGATTGTTCACCACTGCTTCTGCTTCTTTCACGAGGGTTAGCACGTGGGCGTCCGGCAGGTACTTCTTTCCGAGGGCTATCTGGAGGGTCCGTTTCGTTACTCCTATCAAACGCTCGAAGAACCCACCTTTCCAAGGTGCACGGGGCGTCTGAAACCACCACTTTATGCCAGTTTTCCTCAAGAACTGCTGGACTTCATCTTCTTCGTAAAGTCCCTGCAGGAGGTGGCTGGCAGCCTTGAAGGTTTGATGGTTATCGGACATGATGAGCTGCGGGGCACCATGGGTGGCACTAAACCGTCTTAGTGCCAACACAAATTCTTCTGCTTCCAAAGAGGGACAAAAGTCAAGGTACACTGCTCTGCTAGCCATGCAGGTTATGATGAGTATATATCCTGGCCGCTTTTCGGTCTGTATGGCTGCTGTGTGGTCCACTCCGACCGCTGTGAAGGGTTTTGTGAGGGTGATCCTTTCCTTTGGCAGGGGGGGTGGTGGTGGCTGTTTCGTGAGAGGTTGGAAGGCTAGCTTGCATTCGGGGCATTGCCGCACGGTTCGCTTCGCAATGGAACGTAGACCCGCCACCCAACATTTCTGTCGACAGATACCTATTAGAGTATTCACCCCACAATGCAAATGTAACTGATGTAAATAATTTAAATACATCCTAACTAAATGCCCTTTGGCTGGCAAGAGAATTAACTGATCAGTTTCTCCTACGTGGACACTCGTCCCCTGGTGCAGATGAGATTATCTACTAAGACTAGATTCAATTGTCTGACAAAATTAGCAACTTCACGAGGGGGTCTGACTCCGCCCTCTAAGTAGGCATAAACAGTAGGCAAATAATGTTTTTGCTCTAATTGGACAACAATACTGAACGGATGCCGTTCTATTTTTGTAAACTTTAAAATTAGTCTGATTACTCTCAACAAGAATTGGAACACTACTTCCCTTTTCAGGATGTCCCAAATCTCGCCTGGGGGGGGGGGGTAGACACATCTCCTCCCTTAACTCCTGTACCTCCGCTACTACGTGAGTTTGATGTAGTGGATCTTCCTCCTTGCAAGGAACAGGCTTTCCCGTGGTCCTGAGGAATTCTGGACCGTTCCTCCACAGGGACTTAGCTTGCAATTGTCGAGCCGTTGCACCTCTGGATAGGATATCGGCAGGGTTCTGATGACTAGGGACATGGTTCAGACTGAAACTACAAACCTGCTGAATAAAAACAATCTCCGCCACTCTGTTAGAAACAAACACATTTTTATGAGACCTGGCATCGGGAGATGCTACCCATGCCAACGTTACCTTGCTGTCGGTCCACATTACTATTTCCCGTGGCTCGATCAGTTCCTTGAGTGTTCTTGCTAGTCTGCTGCCTAGCAACAAGGCCAGTAGCTCTAGCTTGGGGATCGTCAGTTTGCTCATCCCTTTCGGAGTGATCCTCATTTTGGTTGTAACCAAACTTACCCGTTTGCAATCGTCCCTGGTATATGCCACTGCTCCATATGCCTTACTGCTTGCATCGGTGAACACATGGAGTTCTAAACCCCTTTTTCCTATCGATCTTTGAAAGGTGATGTCGCTCACCGCTTTCAAATCATTCAACAATTCACTTGCCTGTTTAGCCTTTTCTTCTCCTAACACGTCATCCCAACCTACATTATCCTCCCATAGTTGTTGGAGGAAAAGTTTTCCCTTTACAAATAATGGGCTTATCAAACCTATCGGATCGTAAATGGAGACTAATAGGGAAAGTACCCTATGCTTCGTAGGCACCCATCCCTCCCCCAACTCACAGATCCTTTTACTTTCTTTCACACACAATCTGTCCACGTCCCGGGCCCATCGCAGCCCGAGCACGTTCACACTCACAGGCTCGCTCCACTGTTTCTCGCTATCGAAGGCCAAGTGATTGCTTGCCCACCCTTCTAAGGGCATACCCGCCCCTTTTAAGATGTTATTAACAGACTCATGCTCTTGCCTCATAAGTTCTAAATCCTCAAACGTGGCCAGATAGTTATCGACATAAAAAGATTTTACTAAATCTGGCCGGCCTTCCTCTTTAAAATGACAATTTAATATCTGTTGTAGCAAAAATGGACTAGCTGTGATGCCGAACACCACGACTCTAAAGGCGAAGGTAAGCGCTCGACCAGCTGCCTCGCGCCACAGAAATCGTGTGTATTTGGCATCACAAGGATCTAACAAAACATGATGGAATGCTTTACTTATGTCGGCTAACATGGCATATCGGTTCAACCTAAACCTTATGATTAAACTATATGCTACCTCTACCAAATTGGGCCCAGGTAAGAGACATTCATTCAATGACTTACAACCCTTTGACTTTGCCGAGGCATTGAACATGATTCTAAGGGGGGTGGTACGGCTGTCTTTCCTGACTCCAAAGTGTGGCATGTAATAACCTTCCACTATGGGATTTTTCACCTCAGATATAAAACCTGCTTCGATATATTTATCTATCACTCCCTGATATTGTTCAAAATATTTCCTATCCTTTCTGAATTTGGTCTGCAACGACTCTAACAGCGCCACAGCGTTACGATAATTTGTTTCTGGCCTAGCATCCGACCCGAATGGTAGGCTAACCTGATATCCCTCAGGTTTTCTCACAACGCTTTGCGATACCTTTCGCACGGCCTCGACCTCGCGAACAGTGTATTGCTGAGATGGGGCGATGCCAACACGGTCTAATCGCCACCACTCGTCTACATCACACAGATATGGCTCGTTCGTGATTCTGCACATTCTCAACGTTCTTACTTGTTCGATCTTTTCCCCTTGGAACAGCCACTGTGGCACCTTCCCGTACGGGGACATACCATTATGAGTCAAGAAGAGATTTATGCCATCTATTTTTTCAACACCTATAATAAAATAGCTAAAATAATCAGCACCAACTAATATGTGTACGTTCTTCATGGTATATGATTGGTTTGCTGGATCGGCTAACGTGACTCCCTTGCTCAACAGATGCTGTCTGACCTTTACATAACCCCCGTTATGTATCGGGACGTCCACGTGTTCGTGTGCCACTAACTTCATACGCACGATTCTTTTCCCTATTTCAACCCTGCAACTTATTACATCGTATTGTCCGCTTATTTCCTCGGAACCAAATGGAGCTATATTTAAGGATACTCGTCCTACCACCGGTAGGCCTAATTGACGGGCAATTTTTGCTGAGATGAAGCTCCTCTGGCTTCCTGAGTCGAGGAATAGGCGGACTCGCTTACTACCTTGACTTAGTTGGATACCTGCCATGGCTGTTGGCAAGATAGTGCATGGGAGGTCCACATCAGACCTCTGCGCGATCTTTGTGCTTGTGCATGGTTTAGCCTCTACTTTAGTCTGGGGTGGTCGGGGGAAACTTTCGGCCTGCTGAGGCGTCGCATTCACTACGGGGCGGGACGTCGTTGTTTGACTATTACTATGACTAGGGATCGATTGCGGTCTACCCGCATCGCAAATTGCAGTGTGGTGCTTAGCATTACAGTTTCTACAGGAATTTGAAACGGGACATTTATCGCTACGATGGCCTGATTTCGTACAATTAAAACAAAGACTCCTTTTCAGCAAAATGCGACGTCTAGCAGCTACGTCAGTCAATTGGCGACATCCGTGAGGCGGGTGCCGTTCGCTACAAAATGGGCAGGAATTATTGTGGATGGGATGGGTTTTCGGTCTTACACTACTGTCTGGTCTTTTGTCACTCTCAAGACTGTCGCCTCTCTGCAACGCATCGTCTTCTAGCATTCTCACAATAAAGTCTATTGCCTCAAAAAACTCGTCCAACGTATAGTCACATTTTCTCAAATGCTCGACCACTTTGCGGTAGAGCTTTCCCTCTGACAGTTTTTGATTAATGAGGCTCATGACCATGCCCTGGCCTATGCCATTGGTACTCAGTCTTTTGATTTGTTCAATTATGATGGTCAACTCAAAACGGAACCTTTTGAGTTCTACTGGGTTTAGTGACGGCACTAAGATGTTGGCTAATTTACGGTGCAGAATCACGAGTGTCTGGTGCACGTTGCCATATTGTTATCTAATAGGTCTAATGCTACACTATAGTTCGCGGCGGTTACACTTAGAGATTGATGATTCTAAGTGGCTCTTTGCCCAACGTCCCCAATAAATAAGTGAATTTAGACACTTCGTCTAAATCAGCTCTTCTATCCACGTGGATTGTGAATAGTTCACGGTACGATGCGTACTCTTGCACTTCCCCTTCAAACGTGGGGAGAGGCAGCGGCTTCAACCTGGGGAGGGCAACATTCCCCGTTGAAGGGCCTTTCACTTTATCTATCCTATTATACAGTAGGGTAGAAGCGCGTGTAGCTTCACCTAATGTGTGTCTGATTCGGGCTTCAATACTTGACTCTAGTTTCACACACTGGCTTTTGTATAGCTCTCTTAGCTGTCGGACCTCTACCTGCAACTCCGTTACCAAATTCTGGTAAACGGACTCAGAGTAGGTCTCTAATAGAGCTCTTTGCGTTTCGCTCAGTAAGTCGTTTATTAGGCCCATCGACGCCTCGATGTGCACGATCGTGGCCACCGCCATCTTAATTAACTTTACTTTACGTTTGGGGGGGGGGGGTGTCAGCAAAGCAAGGAAAGAAAGGCAATTTTATGTTAGGAAGGGACTCAAAGAAACTGACCCACATGGGCGATCGCACATCGGGACATAGACGACCTTTAATTGTTACTTCTCTCCCACCCTCAAAAGCTCATATTCTAATTTAGTCCTGTCCGGCTCTAGGAAGCGCTTGTGATCCGGTTCGAAGGACCAAATGTGGCGAAATTTCAGTGGTTTACTAAATTGCCCGATTTGCTGGGCGGGTCACAAGGCCTTAAGGGCTAGCCTCTCAAAACCATTCGGGAATTAAGTAGAATACGTCTATATTTTAACACATTTATTATAAAAATAATCATCTAATACGAGAAAAATATAAAAAATAAACCTTTACTTGACATACAAAAAGAGACACTTGACTTAATGAACATGTGCGTTACTGAAAAAAAAACTATGTCCGCACCGGACTCAAAATTTAGCAAAAATAATTAATTATTTAGTAAGTTTCCTCGATAAACGCATTACCGAGACCTTTTTACGTATTTTACAAAACAACTGATCCCCTGGCACAAGGATCGATGAAATATTCACAGATACAAATTTTACACAACTCTAGCAAAATCTATATGGAAACCGATCTGGGTACACTAGGGGGGGAGAGAGAACAAAATAGAACTTACTGTAGTTGGGGACGTCGGATCATAGAGGCAGAGTTGGCTTCTGCAACCCCCGACGTCACCTTTTTCCCGCATTTTTTCCTGAACCTAAATTTCTAGATTGGATTTTTTTATCATGTTACAATAGAATGACGTTATATTTCTTAATCTTAAATTACAAGTGGTCAATTTCTTTAGTCTCAGCACCTCCCCTACCAGGCAGTTTCTCTTTTGGTTCTAAAACATTCTCGTCTTGAACGACATTCATTCGCCAGCGAGCTCTCTCCTCTCACTCCAATTTGACGCAACGTAGGTGGAGTCAAATGGCGGGAATTTTGATTGATCAGTTCGAAATTCCCGACATCCATCCTAATAAAAGGCAAGAATTTAGACTTCCTTGCGTGAAACACTAGTCTTCCCAGAGTAAATGAAAACAGAACGTTCTAGTAGAGTGGTAAAGCTGTACTCAAACTCAAACAATATGAACCATGTTTTATCTATCATGAGTGCGGAAGAGAGCAAGAGATAAAAAAAAGCATTATCATTATATTGTATGAGCGTGTATGTACCACGTACGGTACATGGCTCCCCTCCTGAAAAAAGACATGCATGTGAAATAGGGCAGAGGGATCTAGAGAGTTGATCTGTAGGTGGGTCGTCTTGCTAGAGGTATGCAGGTTTTAGACAATCAAGATACTATGTCTTCTTTGCTACAAATGTTAATTAAGAAAGCCTTGGGAGAGCAATGGACCATGGGTAGAGGGCCTGAGTAAGGGCACGTCAATGGTGGTTTGCTTACATCGGTGTACAAGAAGACGTGCGTTGTGGTGTGTAAATCTCTGGGTATGTGTTGCTTTGCTGGGTACTTGTAAGTATGGTGAGAGGAAGTAAATTTTCCCACAACATAATGTAGGTGCTGGTGAATATCAGAGGAGATTGCAGATGGAAAAAAATTCAGAAGAGATGACCAACGGGTTGCCATACACCATTACAGAATCCCTAAGAGTGGTTCTTCATCCCAGGAGGACCCAGGGAAGCTGATTAAACCCATTGAAGTCTTTGCAGAAGGACAACAAAGCTGCTTTGAGAGTGCAATAAAAATTTTCAACCATTTTATTGGCTGTTGGGTTATAGGCTGCTGTCATATGTAGTATGATACTCAGGAGATTCGCCAATGATGTTCAAAACTCCTAACTATCTGTGCAATGAAACTTACTTTTTGTTAAATTCTCGGTTTATGAGTTAGTGTCTCGGAATTGTTGTCCTAAAGTTGAAGTTTTGATTATATCATGACTCCTTCACTCTTTAAGTTAATTAAGGATAAACATCTTTACTGCCTTACGGTTAGACTTCTTTTGAAGTTTTAATATCAAAGAACCTCTAGAAAGGGATATTGTTCGGATATTGTGCCGTCTGTGTATGCCAATCCATTGATGAACACACATGAGCAACAAGCAGTCTAGTGAGTCCTCTGATTTAACGTTCCAGCCATGCATATTGGAAGCTGTAGCTTTGCAACTGATCACACGACTTCTTCAGCGATCAAACCTCAAAATGCTCTGGAAGGTACCTCTCAGGGCCCTCTGCACATCCAAGGGGGAGCTAGCCTTGCAATTGAGAGATATGCCTGCCTTTTTCTTTCCTTTGAGCTTGCCAACCTTTCGAGTTTTTTGCGGATGCATTTGCTATGGTGACCTGATTTTCTACCATGGTCGTTTATCTATTCTGACAGATCAGAATTAGTCTCACGTTCCTACGTAGAGTATTCTAGCTCTTTGAAACTCCTATGAGATCCTGACAACTGTCGCAGGGACTGACAGCGCCAAAAGGTGAAAGCTAGCCTTTTACCTGAGAGTTTCGCTTAATGTAAGTGATTTCCAGCAAGCCTGTATCGTGGTGCCAAAGGTGAATGTTTTTCTTTCACTTGAGAGTTTGCTTGAAGCAAGCGATTTCTTTTACCCTCACAAGTCTGGCTCGCGACGCAGTTCAAGCTCTTAGGAAGTCTAGGACTTGGCAACAAGGGTGAAAGCTACCGTTTCCACCTGAGAGGTTTGATTGAAACAAACTTTCTCTCAACACCTCAAGACCTGGCTAGCCTGTGATTTGGAGTCGTGACAGGATTCGGGCTCACAGATTGCCTGGATGTTTATATTAAAGGAGAAAACCTTTGTGAGAGTATTTTTTGGAACAAACCTTCTTTCAGAGCCTCTCGACTCTGGATCACAGTGATCTTGCATTGAAGCTCCAAAGGTGCAAATCTATCCTCTTACCAGAGAGTTTGGCTCAAAACAAGGAATCTCTTATCCGCATGTAATCCAGTGTCACAACACAACTCAGGATCGCAGCTCGAATCAGGCTCATGGCGAGCCTAGATAACACAATAAGTTCCTTGAGCCACTAACTGTCTGTCTAGTCCTCTAATGTGCATAAAGTAATTAGGAATCTAGAATTAGTGGTTACACCGCTTGTACAAGGACATCACTTCAGGTTTCGAATTTAAGGATGTTTTCTTAACAAGAAACCTGTGTTCTTGCAATAGGTGATTGTATGCTATCCTGCGTTCACATTTTAAGAAAGTGTTTATGGAAACTATTTCCTTTGATAGCCCAAATCTTTATCACAAGGGAAAAGATAAAGCCTTTGGAGGATTTGACATTTTCCTGCTAATTTTTTCCTCTCTTGTAAGATTGCAATAATCACAGGTTATCCTGTAAAAGTTACAAAATGGACGACTTGACTAGGGGATTAAGAAGCCAGTTGTTTGAAGAAATACAAATTGATTTAGATATGTAATTTATCTCTTTTGTGAATGCACGGCCAACTCTATCCTAATAAAAGGCAAGAATTCAGACTTCCTTGTGTGAAACACTGGTCTTCCTAGAGTAAATTAAAACAGAACGTTCTAGTAGAGTGGTAAAGCTGTACTCAAACTTAAACAATATGAACCATGTTTTATCTATCATCAGTGCGGAAGAGAGCAAGAGATAAAAAAAAGCAATATCATTATATTGTATGAGCGTGTATGTACCACGTATGGTACATGGCTCCCCTCCTGAAAAAAGACATGCATGTGAAATAGGGCACATGGATCTAGAGAGGCGATCTTAGGTGGGTCGTCTTGCTAGAGATATGCAGGTTTTAGACAATCAAGATACTAGGTCTTCTTTGCTACAAATGTTAATTAAGTAAGCCTTGGGAGAGCAACGGATCATGAGTAGAGGGCCTGAGTAAGGGCACGTCAATGGTGGTTTGCTTACATCGGTGTACAAGAAGACGTGCGTTGTGGTGTGTAAATCTCTGGGTATGTGTTGCTTTGCTGGGTACTTGTAAGTATGGTGAGAGAAGGTAAATTTTCCCACAACATGATGTAGATGCTGGTGAATATCAGAGGAGATTGCAGATGGAAAAAAATTCAGAAGGGATGTCCAACGGGTTGCCATACACCATTACAGCTGCCAAGACACCCAGAATCCTTAGGAGTGGTTCTTCATCCCAGGAGGACCCAGGGAAGCTGATTAAACCCATTGAAGTCTTTGCAGAAGGACATCAAAGCTGCTTTGAGAGTGCTATGAAAATTTTCAACCATTTTATTGGCAGTTGGGTTATAGGACGCTGTCAGATGTAATATGATACTCAGGAGATTCGCTAATGATGTTAAAAAATCCTAACTATCTGTGCAATGAAACTTACTTTCTGTTAAATTCTCGGTTTATGAGTTAGTGTCTCGGAAATGTTGTCCTAGAGTTGAAGTTTTGATTATATCATGACTCCTTTACTCTTCAGGTTAATTGAGGATAAACTTCTTTACTGCCTTACAGTTAGACTTCTTTTGAAGTTTTAATGTCAAAGAACCTCTAGAAAGGAATATTGTTCGGATATTGTGCCGTCTGTGTATGCCAATCCATTGATGAACACACATGAGCAACAAGCAGTCTAGTGAGTCCTCTGATATAATACGAACATACTTATAACAATCTCAAGTAATACAAGTCTTTGTTGATGGGAGAGAGAGAGAGAGAGAGAGAGAGAGAGAGAGAGAGAGAGAGAGAGAGAGAGAGAGAGAGAGAGAGAGAGTTAAGTTACTACCGACGGGAAAGCGATCCATTTTGTGCTGAAAGTCCCGGCCATAACTTAATTGAATTTATCACCTTTACAAAATCCTCTAAAAATCGTTATTATCATTCTAATAGATGAAACTCGGAACTTATACTTACAATAACTACACGAATCGCAAAATGAACTTCAGTGACAACGTTAAGCTGAGTTTTTGTTATCGTAACTTCGTCTCAAGTCTCAACAACAAAACCATTTTGTCAACAAACATTCGGAGTCGTTCAGTCTTACCAAATACCTATTTCATTTATCTCTTTCATACATTATTCGCCTATTAAATATAAAAATTACTTAAATATTTCAATAATATATTTTTTCATTTCTTTATTCAAATAAAAACAATATCTTTTGACAATTAATAAATCTAGACTAATAAAACTGTTAATTCTATAAGAAACTCCTCTCTTTCTGCGCTCCAATGAGTTAGCATATCTTACTGAGACACTTAAAGCATCATTGTGATGAATATAAAGTCACAAGCGATATCACCAAGTTAAAAATACTAGGAAAAGGTGAATATGAAATCCCCCATGCGCTTTTATTTATAAGAATTACTAAAAAATGCAATTGATATTGTTGATAAATTTGGATAGTTCTTTTAGAGCGGATTTGAATTTGTTGATTATTCCAGAAGTAGCCTATTATTGAAGAGAGTAAGTTAAAGGGCTCCCTTCCTTAAAGGTTTCGAAGGTGAAGATCCTCATTCTGAATTAAAATCAGAAGGATAATTTAGAGTAAATAAGTTAATTTTCATACTACTGCTTCTTTTCTGCTTTTAGCAATATTGTCAGTAGATTAATTGCCTGTCCAGCATCTCACAAGGGTTTCTAGGACGAAGACAGAATAGCACCTAAGTGTGAGATGGCTTTTTGATCCTGAAAAGTCCAAAGTAGATATTCAATGTGTTCATGTAGAAGTAACCCTCTGGATAGGACATTAGTGTCAAGGTTTACGAACTGCAACACCCATATTCTCTGATGGTGTGCCGAGTAGTTGAGCTCATATCCCCCTGGGCAGATCTTCGACTCCTTGTTACCTGCTGTTGGGATGTTTTCATGGAATACGTTTCCCACACATTATTCACAGATCTTCCATACACTTCAACTTATATTTCTGAGTGTGGTAGTTTGCAGCTTCAGATTTGTGGATGTAACCAGTTCGACACTATACACAAAGAATACTAAAAATTATAAATCCTTCCTTAATCATACCATCACAACATTTTACCACTAGTTGTGATTAGCCTATTTTTACGTATCCCAGTGGGACTCTACTGTAATTTACTCCAGAAGGCAGTTATTTAAAGAACACTAATGCCAT
>NC_090749.1:11841218-11919399 GCF_036898095.1 Palaemon carinicauda
GTATGTGTGTGTGTTTTAAGCTTATAAAGTAATGATATATGTTGTAATGCCGGTGAATGTCTGTAATAACAAATCCAATATTCTCTGGAACAAAATGAATAAAGATATCGTGGAACTTTTCTTTAAAGAAAAAAAAATTTTTCTAAAGTAAAATTCGTTTAATTCGTCAAACTTTATATTAAAATTCAATGAAAAAGAGTGTTACTATAAACCTGTTTTCAGAAAGATTCTCCGGAAAGGAAGGCCGATGGGATGGGCAATGGTGCAAGCTAGGCTGAACATTTTTATAAAAGGTGAAGAGATAAAGATTGTGAAGTAAAGACCGTAATTGAACTTAACCCATAACAAAATGGACGGCTTCAATGAAGTAGGATTATTTTGAGATTAATCTGAATCATGAATTTAGAATTCATTAAAAAATAATTTTGATAATGAAATATTCATTTATTTGTTCAAATAGATAAGACAAATCAAAGTTTTTAATAATTCGAAAATGTGCTGCATAAAACAGAAACATGCAGAAGTTAAAAGAATTTATGCAAGAATTTTTATCCTTAAACTTAGGTGTCACATGAAGTACTTTTAGAAATTCATGAAATAAATGTAATTGATAAATAGGATGAAAAATGCCGGAAAGAATATCTTATATCCATCTGTTTCTAATTACTAAGATATTTGATGTTCAAAGAATATCCTGTGAATGTTTGTTAATCAAATTCGGTCGACTGCATGTAACAATTACAATGAACAAGAAGTGAAAGTTACATATTCTTTTAAATTTATACAATATAATTTTCTTTAGTGTATAGTTTCGTAAAAAGTGGGTACCAACTGAAATAAAAAAAAAGAAATACTTTGACCACAATTTACATGGTGAAAGCATTATGTTATATTGATTGACTCTTCTGAGAGGGAAACATAGTCAAAGCATTGTCCAATGCGGATCATTCCAGGAAACAAACTTTGAACCAGATCATGTTTGTTCTGTTTCTTATTCCATCCGATCCTTTCCTCATTCTCCATTTAGTTCAATTTATTAAGAATTTCCTCCCTTGTCAACCAAACTCATGAAACTTTTATGCTTTAAAACCATTTAGTTATCGAAGCAAAAAGGCACGAGCATTTGTTGAACATGTCACATTCTATTTTAGTTGTAGTACGATATTTTCCTTTTTGTCTTCGTATTAGAATTCTTTCCTTATAGATTATCTTTGAAATGTCTGTGTTGGGATTTTCCTCTTCAAAGTAAGTTGTTAAAAGCAAACATCTATCACCTTTTATCATGAAAAGTTTTAGTTAGATGAAATTATGTGCGTACCTCAATCTTTTGCTTTAGCCTAATTCATAAAGTAAATGTTTCTATGAAAATGATTAAATGGATATCATGCACACGCTTAACCTGTTTCAATGAAGGTCTTGCTTACAACTCCCAAGTAGCAGATGATGCATATTGATCAAAGCTCAAGTGTCGGATATGAAACACAGATCAATTTGAAATCCATTTCCCAATCTTGTTTATGAACAATGTCCTTTGGAGCAAACGCCATTTATTTGATACTATCAAGAGGAAAAAGACAACAAGCACAAATATCAATCTAACAATAGCGTTTAATGTGTAATACTTTAACATTGCTGACAGTAAATATCTTGAAGATCTATTGACATACCGCAACGGAAGTATGAAAACAATCAAATATTTTCACTAGAATTTTTCAGAATATATCGCAGTCGCATTCTCAAATTTTGAAATCCGACCCCAAAATACGAAAATGAAAACTCTATTGGAATATTGTATGCAATAGATGTTTCTGTGACTTTATATCAGATATCACCAAAAGTTGTTTGCTACTTATTCAGTATTTACTGGTCAAACTTTTGCCCTCTTCAACGAACAAAGTATTTTTTTCCGTAAAGCCAAATCCTATTGCAAGTGAAAAGAATTTTCCAGTTCTATCTTTCTCTAACAACAAAGGAATACATTTGTTGTTGGAATGAAAAAGGTGTGTGTACTCAAAGTTCACTTTACAATTATAGTATCACTACTACTACTACTACTACTACTACTACTACATATAAGCACTTGGAGATTAAAAACGAACTCAATTTCTTATTCATAAAAAGAATGTTTTGATATACTTGATTTCATATCTAAACTGACCTTTGTAAATTTATGTATCCTTCACTTTTATTCTGCCTGGAAGAAAAAGTTGCAAGCGATGAAAGTACCCTGTTTACACCGGGTGCCTGATGGACACTATTTCATCTTTCTTAGACCTCTGGTGGTTCTGTGGTCAGGTAAATCTGTTTTCTCCATAAATGAAGCTAATCTGGTCAAAAGAATTTCTTGGGGAATTTTCAGAATAATTGAACTTTTTTTTCTTTAGAATGGAAAGAATTTGAATTTTAAGTGTAAGTCTCTGAGCTGTTTGAGACGAGGAACTGATCTTTTAGGATGAAGAGAATTCAATGATTTGGTAGCTAAAGGACGCTTGTACGTGCATAGATATCCACAGGAGAGAGAGAGAGAGAGAGAGAGAGAGAGAGAGAGAGAGAGAGAGAGATGGGATTAATAACCTGAAAGGTGATGAACCACATGAAAGGCAATTAAGTCTATTCCATTGCATCATGAATGTGCAATTTTAATGACGTGGGAGTTTTGTCTCTTGCAAGATGTAATTTGAAGCCGTTGGGGACACGACTCAGCCTCTCCAATCCTTATTGAGAAGAGATCGCTAGGAAAGATAATTACATGGAATTTTGGCCATAAGATCTGGGACTGGGGTAGGAAGGCCATTCATCACAATAGTGTAACTATATGTTGCTTCAAAACTAAACCTATTTCAAGTTTCTTCCCATCATATTCCAAAAGAGGATTTCCAGGGAAGTTGAAAATTGTTTTCAACTTTTTAAATAAAAAATACTTAATCTTGCCTAAGGAGAGGAATCCTTTTTAGCCCTGGATAGGTACGCTCCTCGGACACCCCTTTAAGGGTATACTCGGACGCGAACGACCCCGACGCCAAAAAAAATTCTTGAAAAATCAGTTTTTGCAGTAACCTCCTTTTTTCTTTTGCCAAAAAAAAACTTCAATGAATGCTTAAAACAACTGTAAAGATAAATACTACTCATCTGCAGAAAAACTATTTATTATAAATATTTTAAAAAATTAAGTAGAAAAAAAAGACCTGACAAAAATTCATAAAAAAAAGTTTATACATATATACACAAATCCTTTTAGGAATTGATTCTTGAATGTTTAGGACACATCTTGATGTATTTTGGATGAAGTCAGACCCATGGAGGTGAAGATCTGAAATGAGAAAAAAAGGGTAACTTTTTTTGGCCAAAAAAAATTGTCCAAATTTCATGAATTTTTTTGGGTACCCAAATGAAATAGGAAGTGGCTATTTTTTTTAGGGAATAAACATATGTTATCCTAAAATAGAAATATGTAAAAAAATCTTCATTATTTTGTAAATTACATTTATATCAGGGGCCATATCTAAAGGTAATTTTTTGAGTACTTGGAAATTTCGTAAAAAAATACATATATTTAATATATAATATGATATTTATGCAGGTAAAAATATACCAAAATATCACAAATTCTATAGGGAACAAGAATATATATAGATAGGGCAGCTTACGCTTTGGATATGTCCACAAAATGGCCGCCAACCACACTGACTCAGACTCCCTAATCTGCCACTTGAAATGTAGGAAGGGTATGTCAATTTCAAGGTGTTATTTACTAATCTAATTATTATTGGATATGCATAAAAATTGTATGGTGGGTTGCTGGATAATTGTCGATTATTTTACGACTATAAAATTAAAATTCTGACCCAAAAAATTTTTTTTGAAGGGAAATAAAATCGAAAAAAAAAATGTAAAACAATATTTTTGCTAAAAAAATTTGATGATATTCAATCAATAAAAAAGTAAACAAAATTTTCCGACAAATAAACATCTAGAGGAATCATTACTCTGTGATAGCTCCTTAGTACGTAGTAATTTTGAAAGAATTGGGAAAAAACGAAAAAATGGCAATCACCGGAAAATCGAACACATACCTATATATACGCCATATCTGGCTAAAAAAAAGATAGGCATGGGTAGCCAGATCATCTAGAAACACTTTCCAACACTATAAAAATATAAGTTTTGCGACACTACTTGCCAATTCCTTACGGTAACATGACTAAGCAAAAAAATGCAAAACAAATAAAAAGGGGCACTCGTGGAAAAATGGCCATTCTAATATACGGCATTTCAGAAAAAAAAAATTTCAGCCACGTGCTAGGCAAACCATCAAGGCATATTTTCCGACAAATAAACATATAAATGAAATATTACTCTGTGATAGTTCCTTAGTACGTAGTAATTTTGAAAGAAATGGGAAAAAACGAAAAAAGGACAATCACAGGAAAATCGAACACATACTTATATATACGCCATATCTGGCTAAAAAAAATAGGCATGGGTAGCCAGATCATCTAGAAACACTTTCCAACACTATAAAAATATAAGTTTTGCGACACTACTTGCCAATTCCTTACGGTAACATGACTAAGCAAAAAAATGCAAAACAAATAAAAAGGGGCACTCGCGGAAAAATGCCCAACATTCTAATATACGAGATCTCAGATAAAAAAAAAAAGACATGCACGTGTTAGCCCAACCATCAAGGCACACTTTCTAACACATAAACATGAAAAAAAAATCAATAATATACGGCAATTCCTTACTACGTAGTAAATTTTTACAAATATTAAAAAAAACAGAAATTGGCAACCGCAGTTAAATACCCAATATACCAATAACTACGTCGTATCTGACAAAAACAAAATCACGCATGGGTAACCAGATCATCTAGAGACACTTTCCAACATTAAAAAAGCAAAAGTTTTACGACACTATTTCGCAATATCTTACGGAAAAATGACTTGGCAAAAAAATTAAAAAAAATTAAAAAGGGACACTCGCGGTAAAATGCCCGACATTCTAATATACGACATCTCAGATAAAAAAAAAGACATGCACGTGTTAGCCCAACCATCAAGGCACACTTTCTAACACATAAACCTGGAAAAAAAATGAATAATATACGGCAATTCCTTACTACGTAGTAATTTTTACAAATATTGAAAAAAAAACAGAAATTGGTAACCGCAGTTAAATACCCAATATACCAATAACTACGTCGTATCTGACAAAAACAAAGTCATGCATGGGTAGCCAGATCATCTAGACACACTTTCCAACACTAAACAAGCAAAAGTTTTACGACACTATTTGGCAATATCTTACGGAAAAATGACTTGGCAAAAAAATGAAAAAAAATGAAAAAGGGGCACTCGCGGTAAAATGGTCCTCGTGGTGATGAATGACATTTTAACTAAAAAAAAAAAACATGCACATGGTAGCCAAACAATCCACCAAGACTTTCCACAACTGATAACCTATACAAGTTGCACCATTCTACGACAATTTCATAATACATAATAACTTTGATAATTATGCAAACTACCTCAGAAGGGTAAACTCGGACGCGAACGACCCCGACGCGTCTCAGAAATCGGGGAAGGAGTACAGCTACAGCAATGCACATCTGGACACTACTAGAGCGTGTAGGGGAGACACCTCCTGCAGGTCGATCACCCACAAATTCAGTCACGGGGGTGAGTCACGGGAAAAAAACCTGTTTTTTTTTTACGCTCGGGGTCGCAACGACCCACCGTACCTATCCAGGGTTAAATCTCCTCACCAAAGAAAAACTATTTTCTTAACAAAGAAAGAATCAGTAATTTCATTCTAGAAAATTCACCTTAACTCAGCTTCCAAACAAAGAAAAAAACACTTTGAAACTCCTGACCATTTGGAAATGAGACGACACCAATGTTCTTGTCTGTTCATAAGTTATTAAAGGATATTCAGAACATGGAAAAACTACTTTGAAACACTAAGTCTTCTTTTGCTTTCAAAGTTCATGTCGGTTTTATTCTCAGAACATTGGATGTTGGAATCCAGTTATGAGCAATTATGATGTTGACGGAATATTCCGACATTCCAAAGCAATGGGAATGGTTTAGTCATAGTTTTTTTGTGTGTTGAGCTTGAGCGAGTGATAAAAGATATTCCTCGTAGAAGTTGATGCAAATATCAGTAGTAACAACATGATTTAATAAATACAGCCAAAACCAAATACGGTAATCTTGACAATGACAACATTCAGAGTCGTTTGATGTTACAACATTACAAAACAACCACGCAGGTGATGTGCCTCTATCAAATGACCCTAATTCGGACTCTCTCTCTCTCTCTCTCTCTCTCTCTCTCTCTCTCTCTCTCTCTCTCTCTCTCTGTTTCTCCGTTCATAAACCTTTATTCCAATGACATGATTTAAAACCTTCATCCGTCGATATAGTTATTCTCCAAAACGACTATTTTCCTTATTTGTTTGTTGCTTTTGCTTTTTCCTGTTACTTATGAGTCCTGATAAGATAAGGGCCTTTTTTATTCTGACCGCAAAGGGAGGAAATTTCAAGGAATAATTTGGTACTTAAACGATTATTTGTTGTTCCAATTATGCTCATATGAATAAAAAATTATACCCATGATTATGCCGTGTGACCAACTCTTTCGAAATTATATGTATGTGTATTTGTATGTATGTATGTATAGCTATGTAATTTATAATTTTATATTTAAATGTTTCCAGCAAGTATTATAATATGTGTTTGCATGTTCATGTATGACCTGGTCTATAACCCTGGAACGGTACGGTGGGTCGTCCGCGCCCCCGAGCGTCAAAGAAAAAACAGGTTTTTCTCACGTGACTCACCCCCGTGACTGAATTTGTGGGTGATCGACCTGCAGGTGAATCGCGTACACGCTCTAGTAGTGTCCAGATGTGCATTGCTGTAGCTGTACTCCTCCCCCGGTTTCTGAGACGCGTCGGGGTCGAGCGCGACCGAGTTTACCCTTCTAATGTAATTTGCATAATTATCAAAGTTATTACGTATTATGAAATTGTCGTAGAATGGTGCAACTTGTATAGGTTATCAGTTGTGGAAAGTCTTGGTGGATTGTTTGGCTACCATGTGCATGATTTTTCTTTTAGTTAAAATGTCGTTCATCACCACGAGGACCATTTTACCGCGAGTGCCCCTTTTTCATTTTTTTTTTCATTTTTTTTTTGCCAAGTCATTTTTCCGTAAGATATTGCCAAATAGTGTCGTAAAACTTTTGCTTTTTTAGTGTTGGAGAGTGTGTCTAGATGATCTGTTTTTTTTTTTCAATATTTGTAAAAATTTACTACGTAGTAAGGAATTGCCGTATATTATTGATTTTTTTTTCATGTTTATGTGTTAGAAAGTGTGCCTTGATGGTTGGGCTAACACGTGCATGTCTTTTTTTTTTTTTATCTGAGAGGCCGTATATTAGAATGTTGGGCATTTTACCGCGAGTATCCCTTTTTCATTTTTTTTCATTTTTTTGCCAAGTCATTTTTCCGTAAGATATTGCCAAATAGTGTCGTAAAACTTTTGCTTTTTTAGTGTTGGAAAGTGTGTCTAGATGATCTGGCTACCCATGCGTGACTTTGTTTTTGTCAGATACGACGTAGTTATTGGTATATTGGGTATTTAACTGCGGTTGCCAATTTCTGTTTTTTTTTTCAATATTTGTAAAAATTTACTACGTAGTAGGGAATTGCTGCATATTATTGATTTTTTTTCATGTTTATGTGTTAGATAGTGTGCCTTGATGGTTGGGCTAACACGTGCATGTCTTTTTTTTTTTTTATCTGAGATGCCGTATATTAGAATGTTAGCCATTTTTCCGCGAGTTCCCCTTTTTATTTCTTTTGCATTTTTTTTGCTTAGTCATGTTACCGTAAGGAATTGGCAAGTAGTGTCGCAAAACTTATATTTTTATAGTGTTGGAAACTGTTTCTAGATGATCTGGCTACCCATGCCTATTTTTTTTAGCCAGATATAGCGTATATATAGGTATGTGTTCGATTTTACGGTGATTGCCATTTTTTCGTTTTTTCCCATTTCTTACAAAATTACTACGTACTAAGGAACTATCACAGAGTAATGATTCATTTAGATGTTTATTTATCGGAAAATGTGCCTTGATGGTTTGCCTAGCACGTGGCTGAAATTTTTTTTCTGAAATGCGTATAATAAAATGTTGGCCATTTTTCCGCGAGTGCCCCTTTTTATTTGATTTTCATTTTTTTACTTAGTCATTTTACCGTAAGGAATTGGCAAGAAGTGTCGCAAAACTTATATTTTTATAGTGTTAGAAAGTGTTTCTAGATGATCTGGCTACCCATGCCTATCTTTTTTTAGCCAGATATGGCGTATATATAGGTATGTGTTCGATTTTCCTGTGATTGCCATTTTTTCGTTTTTTCCCATTTCTTTCAAAATTACTACGTACTAAGGAACTATCACAGAGTAATGATTCATTTAGATGTTTATTTGTCGTAAAATGTGCCTTGATGGTTTGCCTAGCACGTGGCTGAATTTTTTTTTTTCTGAAATGCCGTATATTAGAATGTTAGCCATTTTTCCGCGAGTGCCCCTTTATATTTGTTTTGCATTTTTTTGCTTAGTCATGTTACCGTAAGGAATTGGCAAGTAGTGTCGCAAACCTTATATTTTTATAGTGTTGGAAAGTGTTTCTAGATGATCTGGGTACCCATGCCTATCTTTTTTTTACCCGGATATGGCGTATATATAGGTATGTGTTCGATTTTCCTGCGATTGCCACTTTTTCGTTTTTTCCCATTTCTTTCAAAATTACTACGTACTAAGGAACTATCACAGAGTAATGATTCCTCTAGATGTTTATTTGTCGGAAAATTTTGTTTGCTTCTTTTTTGATTGAATATCATCAAAATTTTTAGCTAATATATTATATTGTTTTACATTTTTTTTTTTCGATTTTATTTCCCTTAAAAAATTTTCTTTGGGTCAGAATTTTAATTTTATAGTCGTAAAATAATCGACAATTATCCAGCAACCCACCATACAATTTTTATGCATATCCAATAATAATTAGATTAGTAAATAACACCTTGAAATTGACATACCCTTCCTACATTTCAAGTGGCAGATTAGGGAGTCTGAGTCAGTGTGGTTGGCGGCCATTTTGTGGACATATCCGAAGCGTAAGCTGCCCTATCTATATATATTCTTGTTCCCTATAGAATTTTTGATATTTTGGTATATTTTTACCTGCATAAATATCATATTATATATTAAATATATGTATTTTTTTACGAAATTTCTAAGGTACTCAAAAAATTACCTTTAGATATGGCCCCTGATATAAATGTAATTTACAAAATAATGAAGATTTTTTTACATATTTCTATTTTAGGATAACATATGTTTATTCCCTAAAAAAAATTAGCCACTTCCTATTTCATTTGGGTACCCTAAAAAATTCATGAAATTTGGACAAATTTATTTGGCCAAAAAAAGTTACCCTTTTTTTCTCATTTCAGATCTTCACCTCCATGGGTCTGACTTCATCCAAAATACATCAAGATGTGTCCTAAACATTCAAGAATCAATTCCTAAAAGGATTTGTGTATATATGTATAAACTTTTTTTTATGAATTTTTATGTCAGGTCTTTTTTTTCTACTTAACTTTTTAAAATATTTATAATAAATAGTTTTTCTGCAGATGAGTAGTATTTATCTTTACAGTTGTTTTAAGCATTCATTGAAGTTTTTTTTGGCAAAAGAAAAAAGGAGGTTACTGCAAAAACTGATTTTTCAAGAATTTTTTTTGGCGTCGGGGTCTTTCGCGTCCGAGTATACCCTTAAAGGGGTGTCCGAGGAGCGTACCTATCCAGGGTTAAACCCATTGAAGTCTTTGCAGAAGGACATCAAAGATGCTTTGAGAGTGCAATGAAAATTTCAACCATTTTATTGGCTGTTGGGTTATAGGCCGCTGTCAGATGTAGTATGATACTCAGGAGATTCGCCAATGATGTGCAAAACTCCTTACTATCTGTGCAATGAAACTTACTTTTTGTTAAATTCTTGGTTTATGAGTTAGTTTCTCGGAATTGTTTTCCTAAAGTTGAAGTTTTGATTATATCATGACTCCTTTACTCTTTAAGTTAATTAAGGATAAACATCTTTACTGCCTTAGAGTTAGACTTCTTTTGAAATTTTTATATCAAAGAACCTCTAGAAAGGGATATTGTTCGGATATTGTGCCGTCTGTGTATGCCAATCCATTGATGAACACACATGAGCAACAAGCAGTCTAGTGAGTCCTCTGATTTAACGTTCCAGCCATGCTTATTGGAAGCTGTAGCTTTGCAACTGATTACATGACTTGGTCAACATCAAACCTCAAAATGCTCTGGAAGGTACCTCTCAGTGCCCTCTGCGAATCCAAGGGGGAGCTAACCTTGCAATTGATATATATGCCTGCCTTTTTTTTTCCTTTGAGCTTGCCAATCTTTCGAGTTTTTTGCGGATGCATTTGCTATGGTGACCTGATTTTCTACCATGATCGTTTATCTATCCTGACAGATCAGAAGTAGTCTCACGTTCCTACGCAGAGTATTCTAGCTCTTTGAAACTCCTATGAGATCCTGAAAACTGTCGCAGGGATTGACAGCGCCAAAAGGTGAAAGCTAGTCTTTCACTTGAGAGTTTCGCTTAATGTAAGTGATTTTCAGCAAGCCTGTATCGTGGTGCCAAAGGTGAATGTTTTTCTTTCACCTGAGAGTTTGCTTGAAGCAAGCGATTTCTTTTACCCTCACGAATCTGGCTAGCGACGCAGTTCAAGCTCTAGTCTAGGACTTGGCAACAAGAGTGAAAGCTACCGTTCCCACCTGAGAGGTTTGATTGAAACAAGCTTTCTCTCAACACCTCAAGACCTGGCTAGCCTGTGATTTCTAGTCGTGATAGGATTCGGGCTCACAGATAGCCTGGATGTTTATATTGAAGGAGAAAACCTTTGTGAGCGTATTTTTTGGAACTAACCTTCTTTCAGAGCCTCTAGACTCTGGATCACAGTGATCTTGCATTGAAGCGCCAAAGGTGCCAATCTATCCTCTTACCAGAGAGTTTGGCTCAAAACAAGGAATCTCTTATCCGCATGCAATCCAGTCTCACAACACACCTCAGGATCGCATCTCGAATCAGGCTCATGGCGAGCCTGGATAACACAGTAAGCTCCTTGTGCCACTAACTGTCTGTCTAGTCCTCTAATGTGCATAAAGCAATCAGGAATCTAGAATAAGTGGTTTACCGTTTTTACAAGGACATCACTTCAGGTTTCGAATTTAAGGATGTTTTCCTAACAAGAAACCTGTGTTCTTGCAATAGGTGATTGTATGCTATCCTGTGTTCAAATTTTAAAAAAATGTTCATGGAAACTATTTCCTTTGTTAGCCCGAATCTTTATCACTAGGCAAAAGATAAAGCTTTTGGAGTATTTTACATTTTTTGCTATTTTTTTCACTCTTGTAAGATTGCAATAATCACAGGTTATCCTGTAAAGGTTACAAAATGGACGACTTGACTCGGGGATTAAGAAGTCAGTTGTTTGAAGAAATACAAATTGATTTAGATATGTAATTTATCTCTTTTGTGAATGCACGACCAATTCTATCCTAATGAAAGGCAAGAATTCAGACTTCCTTGTGTGAAACACTAGTCTTCCCAGAGTTAAAACAGAACGTTCTAGTAGAGTGGTAAAGCTGTACTCAAACTTAAACAATGTGAACCATATTTTATCTATCATCAGTGTGGAAGAGAGCAAGAGATAAAAAAAAGCAATATCATTACAATGTATGAGCGTGTATGTATCACGTACGGTACATGGCTCCCTTCCTGAAAAAAGACTTGCATGTGAAATAGGGCACATGGATCTAGAGAGGCGATCTGTAGGTGGGTCGTCTTGCTAGAGATATGCAGGTTTTAGACAATCAAGATACTATGTCTTATTTGGTACAAATGTTAATTAAGTAAGCCTTGAGAGAGCAACGGAAAATGAGTAGAGGGCCTGAGTAAAGGCACGTCAATGGTGGTTTGCTTAGATCGGTGCACAAGAAGACGTGCGTTGTGGTGTGTAAATCTCTGGGTATGTGTTGCTTGGCTGGGTACCTGTAAGTATGGTGAGAGAAGGTAAATTTTCCCACAACATGATGTAGGTGCTGGTGAATATCAGAGGAGATTGCATATGGAGAAAAATTCAGAAGAGATGACCAACGGGTTGCCATACGCCATTACAGCTGCCAAGACACCCAAAATCCTTAAGACTGGTTCTTCATCCCAGGAGTACCAAGGGAAGCTACTTAAACCCAATGAAGTCTTTGCAGAAGGACATCAAAGCTGCTTTGAGAGTGCTATGAAAATTTTCAACCATTTTATTGGCTGTTGGGTTATATGCCGCTGTCAGATGTAGTATGATACTCAAGAGATTCGCTAATGATGTACAAAATTCCTAACTATCTGTGCAATGAATCTTACTTTTTGTCAAATTCTTGGTTTATGAGTTAGTGTCTCGGAAATGTTGTCCTAGAGTTGAAGTTTTGATTATATCATGACTCCTTTACTCTTTAGGTTAATTAAGGATAAACATCTTTACTGCCTTACAGTTAGACTTCTGTTGAAGTTTTAATATCAAAGAACCTTTAGAAAGGGATATTGTTTGGATATTGTGACGTCTGTGTATGCCAATCCATAGATGAACACACATGAGCAACAAGCAGTCTAGTGAGTCCATTGATTTAACGTTCCAGCCATGCTTATTGGAAGCTGTAGCTTTGCAATTGATCACACGGCTTGGTCAGCGATCAAACCTCAAAATGCTCTCGAAGGTACCTCTCAGTGCCCTCTGTGCATCCAAAGGGGAGCTAGCCTTGCAATTGAGAGATATGCCTGCCTTTTTTTTTCCTTTGAGCTTGCCAACCTTTCGAGTTTTTTGCGGATGCATTTGCTATGGTGACCTGATTTTCTACCATGATCGTTTATTTATCCTGAAAGATCAGAAGTAGTCTCAGGCTCCTACACAGAGTATTCTAGCACTTTGAAACTCCTATGAGATCCTGACAACTGTCGCAAGGACTGATGGCGCCAAAAGGTGAAAGCTAGCCTTTCACCTGAGAGTTTCTCTTAATGTGATTGATTTCCAGCAAGCCTGTATCATGGTGCCAAAGGTGAATGTTTTTCTTTCACCTGAGAGTTTGCTTGAAGCAAGCGATTTCTTTTACCCTCACGAGTCTGGCTCGCAATGCAGTTCAAGCTCTTAGGAAGTCTAGGACTTGGCAACAAGGGTGAAAGCTACTGTTCCCACTAGAGAGGTTTGATTGAAACAATCTTTCTCTCAACACCTCAAGACCTGGCTAACCTGTGTTTTGGAGTCGTGCCAGGATTCGGGCTCACAGATAGCCTGGTTGTTTATATCAAAAGAGAAAACCTTTGTAAGAGTATTTTTTGGAACTAACCTTCTTTCAGAGCCTCTAGACTCTGGATCACAGTGATCTTGCATTGAAGTGCCAAAGGTGCAAATCTATCCTCTTACTAGAGAGTTTGGCTCAAAACAAGGAATCTCTTATCCGCATGTAATCCAGTGTCACAACACAACTCAGGATCGCAGCTTGAATCAGGCTCATGGTGAGCCTAGATAACACAGTAAGTTCCTTGAGCCACTAGCTGTGTGTGTAGTCCTCTAATGTGCATAAAGCAATTAGGAATCTAGAATAAATGGTTATTCCGCTTGTACAAGGACATCACTTCAGGTTTCGAATTTAAGGATGTTTTCTTAATTTAACAAGAAACCTTTGTTCTTGCAATAGGTGATTGTATGCTATCCTGCGTTCACATTTTAAGAAAGTGTTTATGGAAACTATTTCTTTTGATAGCCCGAATGTTCATCACAAGGCAGGAGATAAAGTTTTTGGAGGATTGACATTTTTCTGCTTATTTTTTTCTCTCATGTAAGATTGCAATAATCACAGGCTATCCTGTAAAGGTTCCAAAATGGACGACTTGACTCGGGGATTAAGAAGTCAGTGGTTTGAAGAAATACCAATTGATTTATATATGTTATTCATCTTTTTTTGTGAATGCACGACCAATTCTATCCTATTAAAGGCAAGAATTTAGACTTCCTTGTGTGAAACACTAGTCTTCAAAGAGTAAATGAAAACAGAACGTTCTAGTAGAGTGGTAAAGCTGTACTCAAACTAAAACAATATGAACCATGTTTTATCGATCATTAGTGCGGAAGAGAGCAACAGATAAAAATAAGCAATATCATTATATTGTATGAGCGTGTATGTACCACGTACGATACATGGCTCCCCTAGTGAAAAAAGACATGCATGTGAAATAGGTTACATTAATCTAGAGAGGTGATCAGTAGGTGGGTCGTCTTGCTAGAGATATGCAGGATTTAGACAATCAAGATACTATGTCTTCTTTGCTACAAATGTTAATCAAGAAAGCCTTGGGAAAGCAACGGATCATGAGTAGAGGGCCTGAGTAAGGGTACGTAAATGGTGGTTTGCTCACATCGGTGTACAAGAAGACGTGCGTTGTGGTGTGTAAATCTCTGGGTATGTGTTGCTTTGCTGGGTACTTGTAAGTATGGTGAGAGGAAGTAAATCTTCCCACAACATGATGTAGGTGCTAGTGAATATCAGAGGAGATTGCAGATGGAAAAAAATTCAGAAGAGATGACCAATGGGTTGCCATACACCATTCAAGCTACCAAGACACCCAGAATCCTTAAGAGTGGTTCTTCATCCCAGGAAGACGCAGGGAAGCTGATTAAACCCATTGAAGTCTTTGCAGAAGGACATCAAAGCTGCTTTGAGAGTGCTATGAAAATTTTCAACCATTTTATTGGCTGTTGGGTTATAGGCCGCTGTCAGATGTAGTATGATAAGGAGATTCGCTAATGATGTTCAAAATTCCTAACTATCTTTGCAATGAGACTTACTTTTTGTTAAATTCTCGGTTTATGAGTTAGTGTCTCGGGAATGTTGTCCTAGAGTTTAAGTTTTGATTATATCACGGCTTCTTTAATATTTAGGTTAATTAAGGATAAACATCTATACTGCCTTACAGTTAGACTTCTTTTGAAGTTTTAATATCAAAGAACCTCTAGAAAGGGATATTGTTCGGATATTGTGCCGTCTGTGTATGCCAATCCATTGATGAACACACATGAGCAACAAGCAGTCAAGTGAGTCCTCTGATTTAACGTTCCAGCCATGCATATTGGAAGCTTTAGCTTTGCAACTGATCACACAACTTGGTCAGTGATCAAACCTCAAAATGCTCTGGAAGGTGCCTCTCAGTGCCCTCTGCTCATCCAAGGTGCACCTAGCCTTGCAATTGAAAGATATGCCTGCCTTTTTTTTCCTTTTTGCTGGCCAACCCTTCGAGTTTTTTGCGGATGCATTTGCTATGGTGACCTGATTTTTTACCATGTTCGTTTATCTATCCTGACAGATCAGAACTAGTCTCACGTTCTTACTCAGAGTATTCTAGCTCTTTGAAACTCCTATGAGATCCTGACAACTGTCGCAGGGACTGATGGCGCCAAAAGGTGAAAGCTAGCCTTTCACCTGAGAGTTTCTCTTAATGTAAGTGATTTCCAGCAAGCCTGTATCGTGGTGCCAAAGGTGAATGTTTTTCTTTCACCTGAGAGTTTGCTTGAAGCAAGTGATTTCTTTTACCCTCACGAGTCTGGCTCGCGACGCATTTCAAGCTCTTAGGAAGTCTAGGACTTGGCAACAAGGGTGAAAGCTACTGTTCCCACCTGAGAGGTTTGTTTGAAACAAGCTATCTCTCAACACCTCAGGACCTGGGTAGCCTGTGATTTGGAGTCGTGACAGGATTCGGGCTCACAGATAGCCTGGATGTTTATATCAAAGGAGAAAACCTTTGTGAGAGTATTTTTGGGAACTAAAATTCTTTCAGAGCCTCTCGACTCTGGATCACAGTGATCTTGCATTGAAGCGCCAAAGGTGCAAATATATTCTCTTATCAGAGAGTTTGGCTCAAAACAAGGAATCTCTTATCCGCATGCAATCCTGTCTCACAACACAACTCAGGATCGCAGCTCGAATCAGGCTCATGGCGAGCCTAGACAACACAGTAAGCTCCTTGAGCCACTAACTGTCTGTCTAGTCCTCTAATGTGCATAAAGCAATTAGGAATCTAGAATAAGTGGTTATACCGCTTGTACAAGGACATCACTTCAGGTTTCGAATTTAAGGATGTTTTCTTAACAAGAAACCTGTGTTCTTGCAATAGGTGATTGTATGCTATCCTGCATTCAAATTTTAAGAAAGTGTTTATGGAAACAATTTCCTTTTATAGCCTGAATCTTTATCACAAGGCCGGAAATAAAGCTTATAGAGGATTTGACATTTTTCTAACAATTTTTTTCTCTCTTGTAAGATTGCAATAATCACAGGCTATCCTGTAAATGTTACAAAATGGACAACTTGACTCGGGAATTAAGAAGTCAGATATTTGAAGAAATACAAATTTATCTATAAATGTAATTTATCTCTTTTGTGAATGCACGACCAACTCTATCCTAATAAAAGGCAAGAATTTAGACTTCCTTGTGTGAAACACTAGTCTTCAAAGAGTAAATGAAAACAGAACGTTCTAGTAGAGTGGTAAAGCTGTACTCAAACTCAAACAATGTGAACCATGTTTTATCTATCATCAGTGCGGAAGAGAGCAAGAGATAAAAAAAAGCAATATCATTGTATTGTATGAGCGTGCTTGTACCACGTACGGTACATGGCTCCCCTCCTGAAAAAAGACATGCATGTGAAATAGGGCACATGGATCTAGAGAGGCGATATGTAGGTGGGTCATCTTCCTAGAGATATGCAGGCTTTAGACAATCAAGATACTATGTCTTCTTTGCTACAAATGTTGATTAAGAAAGCCTTGGGAGAGCAACGGATCATGAGTAGAGGGCCTGTGTAAGGGCACGTCAATTGTGGTTTGCTTACATCGGTGTACAAGAACACGTGCGTTATGGTGTGTAAATCTCTGGGTATGTGATGCTTTGCTGGGTACTTGTAAGCATGGTGAGAGGAAGTAAATTTTCCCACAACATGATGTAGGTACTGGTGAATATCAGAGGAGATTGCAGATTGAAAAAAATTCAGAAGAGATGACCAACGGGTTACCATACACCATTACAGCTGCCAAGACACCCAGAATCCTTAAGAGTGGTTCTTCATCCCAGGAGGACCCAGGGAAGCTGATTAAACCCATTGAAGTCTTTGCAGAAGGACATCAAAGCTGCTTTGAGAGGGCAATGAAAATTTTCAACCATTTTATTGGCTGTTGGGTTATAGGCCGCTGTCAGATGTAGTATGATACTCAGGAGATTCGCTAATGATGTTCAAACTTCCTAACTATCTGTGCAATGAATCTTACTTTATGTTAAATTCTCGGTTTATGAGTTAGTGTCTCGGAAATGTTGTCCTAGAGTTGAAGTTTTGATTATATCATGACTCCTTTACTCTTTAGGTTGATTAAGAATAAACATCTTCACTGCCTTACAGTTAGACTTCTGTTGAAGTTTTAATATCAAAGAACCTTTAAAAAGGGATATTGTTCGGATATTGTGACGTCTGTATATGCCAATCCATTGATGAACACTCATGAGCAACAAGCAGTCTAGTGAGTCCTCTGATTTAACGTTCCAGCCATATTTATTGGAAGCTGTAGCTTTGCAACTGATCACACGACTTGGTCAGCGATCAAACCTCAAAATGCTCTGGAAGGTACCTCTCAGTGCCCTCTGTGCATCCAAGGGGGAGCTAGCCTTGCATTTGAGAGATATGCCTGCCTTTTTTTTTCCTTTGAGCTTGCCAACCCTTCGAGTTTTTTGCGGATGCATTTGCTATGGTGACCTGATTTTCTACCATGGTCGTTTATCTATCCTCACAGATCAGAAGTAGTCTTCCGTTCCTACGCAGAGTATTCTAGCTCTTTGAAACTCCTATGAGATCCGGACAACTGTCGCAGGGACTGACGGCGCCAAAAGGTGAAAGCTAGCCTTTCACCTTAGAGTTTTTCTTAATGTAAGTGCTTTCCAACAAGCCTGTATCGTGGTGCCAAAGGTAAATGTTTTTCTTTCACCTGAGAGTTTGTTTGAAGCAAGCGATTTCTTTTACCCTCACGAGTCGGGCTCGCGACACAGTTCAAGCTCTTAGGAAGTCTAGGACTTGGCAACAAGGATGACAGCTACTGTTCCCAAGTGAGAGGTTTGTTTGAAACAAGCTTTCTCTCAACACCTCAAGACCTGGCTATCCTGTGATTTGGAGTCGTGACAGAATTTGGGCTCAAAGATAGCCTGGATGTTTATATTAAAGTAGAAAACCTTTTTGAGAGTATTTTTTGGAACTAACCTTCTTTCTGAGCCTCTCGACTCTGGATCACAGTGATCTTGCATTGAAGCGCCAAAGGCGCAAACCTATTCTCTTACCAGAGAGTTTGGCTCAAAACAAGGAATCTCTTATCCGCATGCAATCCAGTCTCACAACACAACTCAGGATCGCAGCTCAAATCAGGCTCATGGCGAGCCTAGATAACACAGTAAGCTCCTTGGGCCACTAACTGTCTGTCTAGACCTCTAATGTGCATAAAGCAATTAGGAATCTAGAATAAGTGGATATACCACTTGTACAAGGACATCATTTTAGGTTTCGAGTTTAAGGATGTTTTTTTAACAAGAAACCTGTGTTCTTGCAATAGGTGATTGTATGCTATCCTGTGTTCGAATTTTAAGAAAATGTTTATGGAAACTATTTCCTTTGATAGCCCAAATCTTTATCACAAGGCAGGAGATAAAGCTTTTGGAGGATTTGACATTCTTCTGCCAATTTTTTTCTCTCTTGTAAGATTGCAATAATCACAGGTTATCCTGTAAAGGTTACAAAATGGACAACTTTACTCGGGGATTAAGAAGTCAGTTGTTTGAAGAAATACAAATTGATTTAGATATGTAATTTATCTCTTTTGTGAATGCACGACCAATTCTATCCTAATAAAAGACAAGAATTCAGACTTCCTTGTGTGAAACACTAGTCTTCCCAGAGTAAATGAAATAGAATGGTCTAGTAGAGTGGTAAAGCTGTACTCAAACTCAAACATTGTGAACCATGTTTTATGTATCATCAGTGCGGAAGAGAGCAAGAGATAAAAAAAAAGCAATATCATTATATTGTATGAGCGTGTATGTACCACGTACGGTACATGGCTCCCCTCCTGAAAAAAGACATGCATGTGAAATAGGGCACATGGATCTAGAGAGGCGTTCTCTAGGTGGGCCGTCTCGCTAGAGATATGCAGGTTTTGGACAATCAAGATACTATGTCTTCTTTGCTACAAATGTTAATTAAGAAAGCCTTGGGAGAGCAACGGATCATGAGTAGAGGGCCGGAGTAAGGGCACGTCAATGGTGGTAGGCTTACATCGGTGTACAAGATGACGTGCATTGTGGTGTGTAAATCTCTGGGTATGTGTTGCTTTGCTGGGTACTTGTAAGTATAGTGAGAGGAAGTAAATTTTCCAACAACATGATGTAGGTGCTGGTGAATATCAGAGGAGATTGCAGATGGAAAAAAATTCAGAAGTGATGACCAACGAGTTGCCATACACCATTACAGCTGCCAAGACACCCAGAATCCTTAGGAGTGGTTCTTCACCCCAGGAGGACCCAGAAAAGCTGATTAAACCCATTGAAGTCTTTGCAGGACATCAAAGCTGCTCTGAGAGTACAACGAAAATTTTCAACCATTTTATTGGCTGTTGGGTTATAGGCCGCTGTCAGATGTAATATGATACTCAGGAGATTCGCTAATGATGTGCAAAACTCCTAACTATCTGTGCAATGAAACTTACCTTGTGTTAAATTCTTGGTTTATGTGTTAGTGTCTCGGAATTGTTTTCCTAAAGTTGAAGTTTTGATTATATCATGACTCCTTTACTCTTTAAGTTAATATAGGATAAACATCTTTACTGCCTTACAGTTAGACTTCTTTAGAAATTTTTATATCAAAGAACCTCTAGAAAGGGATATTGTTCGGATATTGTGCCGTCTGTGTATGCCAATCCATTGATGGACACACATGAGCAACAAGCAGTCTAGTGAGTCCTCTGATTTAACGTTCCAGCCATGCTTCTTGGAAGCTGTAGCTTTGAAACTGATCACATGACTTGGTCAACATCAAACCTCAAAATGCTCTGGAAGGTACCTCTCAGTGCCCTCTACGAATCCAAGGGGGAGCTAACCTTGCAATTGAGAGATATGACTGCCTTTTTTTTCCTTTGAGATTGCCAACCTTTCGAGTTTTTTGCGGATACATTTGCTATGGTGACCTGATTTTCTACCATGGTCGTTTATCTATCCTCACAGATCAGAAGTATTCTCACGTTCCTATGCAGAGTATTCTAGCTCTTTGAAACTCCTATGAGATCCTGACAACTGTCGCAGCGATTGACAGCGCCAAAAGGTGAAAGCTAGTCTTTCACTTGAGAGTTTCACTTAATGTAAGTGATTTTCAGCAAGCCTGTATCGTGGTGCCAAAGGTGAATGCTTTTCTTTCACCTGAGAGTTTGCTTGAAGCAAGCGATTTCTTTTACCCTCACGAGTCTGGCTAGCGACGCAGTTCAAGCTCTTAGGAAGTCTAGGACTTGGCAACAAAGGTGAAAGCTACCGTTCCCACCTGAGAGGTTTGATTGAAACAAGCTTTCTCTCAACACCTCAAGACCTGGCTAGCCTGTGATTTCGAGTCGTGATAGGATTTGGGCTCAAAGATAGCCTGGATGTTTATATTAAAGGAGAAAACCTTTGTGAGCGTATTTTTTGGAACTAACCTTCTTTCAGAGCCTCTAGACTCTGGATCACAGTGATCTTGCATTTAAGCGCCAAAGGTGCAAATCTATCCTCTTACCAGAGAGTTTGGCTCAAAACAAGGAATCTCTCATCCACATGCAATCCAGTCTCACAACACAACTCAGGATCGCAGCTCGAGTCAGGCTCATGTCGAGCCTAGATAACACAATAAGCTCCTTGTGCCACTAACTGTCTGTCTAGTCCTCTAATGTGCATAAAGCAATTAGGAATCTAGAATAAGTGGTTATACAGCTTGTACAAGGACATCACTTCAGGTTTCGAATTTAAGGATGTTTTCTTAACAAGAAACCTGTGTTCTTGCAATAGGTGATTGTATGCTATCCTGCATTCAAATTTTAAGAAAGTGTTTATGGAAACAATTTCCTTTGATAGCCTGAATATTTATCACAAGGCCGGTGATAAAGCTTATTGAGGATTTGACATTTTTCTACTAATTTTTTTCTCTCTTGTAAGATTGCATTTATCACAGGCTATCCTGTAAATGTTCCAAAATGGACAACTTGACTCGGGAATTAAGAAGTCAGTTGTTTGAAGAAATACAAATTTATCTATAAATGTAATTTATCTCTTTTGTGAATGCACGACCAACTCTATCCTAATAAAAGGCATGAATTCAGTCTTCCTTGTCTGAAATACTAGTCTTCCCAGAGTAAATTAAAACAGAACGTTCTAGTAGAGTGGTAAAGCTGTACTCAAACTTAAACAATGTGAACCATATTTTATCTATCATCAGTGTGGAAGAGAGCAAGAGATAAAAAAAGCAATATCATTATAATGTATGAGCGTCTATGTACCACGTAAGGTACATGGCTCCCTTCCTGAAAAAAGACATGCATGTGAAATAGGGCACATGGATCTCGAGAAGCTATCTGTAGGTGGGTCGTCTTGCTAGAGATATGCAGGTTTTAGACAATCAAGATACTATGTCTTCTTTGCTACAAATGTTAATTAAGTAATCCTTGAGAGAGCAACGGAAAATGAGTAGAGGGCCTGAGTAAAGGCACGTCAATGGTGGTTTGCTTACATCGGTGCACAAGAAGATTTGCGTTGTGGTGTGTAAATCTCTGGGTATGTGTTGCTTGGTTGGGTACCTGTAAGTATGATGAGAGAAGGTAAATTTTCCCACAACATGATGTAGGTGCTGGTGAATATCAGAGGAGATTGCATATGGAGAGAATTTCAGAAGATATGACCAACGGGTTGCCATACACCATTACAGCTGCCAAGACACCCAGAATCCTTAAGACTGGTTCTTCATCCCAGGAGGACCAAGGGAAGCTAATGAAACCCAATAAAATCTTTGCAGAAGGACATCAAAGCTGCTTTGAGAGTGCAATGAAAATTTTCAACCCTTTTATTGGCTGTTGGGTTATAGGCCGCTGTCAGATGTAATATGATACTCAGGAGATTCGCCAATGATGTGCAAAACTCCTAACTATCTGTGCAATGAATCTTACTTTTTGTTAAATTCTCGGTTTATGAGTTAGTGTCTCGGAAATGTTGTCCTAGAGTTGAAGTTTTGATTATATCATGACTCCTTTACTCTTTAGGTTAATTAAGGATAAACATCTTTACTGCCTTACTGTTAGACTTCTGTTGAAGTTTTAATATCAAAGAACCTTTAGAAAGGGATATTGTTCGGATATTGTGACGTGTGTGTATGCCAATAAATTGATGAACACTCATGAGCAACAAGCAGTCTAGTGAGTCCTCTGATTTAACGTTCCAGCCATGCATATTGGAAGCTGTAGCTTTGCAACTGATCACACGACTTGGTCAGCGATCAAACCTCAAAATGCTCTGGAAGGTACCTCTCAGTGCCCTCTGTGCATCCAAAGGGGAGCTAGCCTTGCAATTGAGAGATATCCCTGCCTTTTTTTTCCTTTTTGCTTGTCAACCCTTCGAGTTTTTTGCAGATGCATTTGCTATGGTGACCTGATTTTCTACCATGATCGTTTATCTATCCTGACAGATCAGAAGTAGTGTCACGTTCCTACACAGAGTATTCTAGCTCTTTGAAACTCCTATGAGATCCTGACAACTGTCGCAAGGACTGATGGCGCCAAAAGGTGAAAGCTAGCCTTTCACCTGAGAGTTTCTCTTAATGTAATTGATTTCCAGCAAGCCTGTATCATGGTGCCAAAGGTGAATGTTTTTCTTTCACCTGAGAGTTTGCTTGAAGCAAGCGATTTCTTTTACCCTCACGAGTCTGGCTCGTAATGCAGTTCAAGCTCTTAGGAAGTCTAGGACTTGGCAACAAAGGTGAAAGCTACTGTTCCCACTAGAGAGGTTTGATTGAAACAAGCTTTCTCTCAACACCTCAAGACCTGGCTAGCCTGTGATTTGGAGTCGTGCCAGGATTCGGGCTCACAGATAGCCTGGATGTTTATATCAAAGGAGAAAACCTTTGTGAGAATATTTTTTGGAACTAACCTTCTTTCAGAGCCTCTAGACTCTGGATCACAGTGATCTTGCATTGAAGTGCCAAAGGTGCAAATCTATCCTCTTACCAGAGAGTTTGGCTCAAAACAAGGAATCTCTTATCCGCATGCAATACAGTGTCACAACACAACTCAGGATCGCAGCTCGAATCAGGCTCATGGCGAGCCTAGATAACACAGTAAGCTCCTTGAGCCACTAGCTGTGTGTGTAGTCTTCTAATGTGCATAAAGCAATTAGGATTCTAGAATAAGTGGTTATTCCGCTTGTACAAGGACATCACTTCAGGTTTCAAATTTAAGGATGTTTTCTTAACAAGAATCCTGTGTTCTTGCAATAGGTGATTGTATGCTATCCTGCGTTCACATTTCAAGAAAGTGTTTATGGATACAATTTCCTTTGATAGCCCAAATGTTCATCACAAGGCAGGAGATAAAGTTTTTGGAGGATTGACATTTTTCTGCTAATTTTTTTCTCTCTTGTAAGATTGCAATAATCACAGGCTATCTTGTAAAGGTTCCAAAATGGACGACTTGACTCGGGGATTAAGAAGTCAGTTGTTTGAAGATATACAAATTGATTTATATAGGTAATTTATTTTTTTTGTGAATGCACGACCAACTCTATCCTAATAAAAGGCAAGAATTTAGACTTCCATGTGTGAAACACTAGTCTTTCCAGAGTAAATGAAAACAGAACGTTCTAGTAGAGTGGTAAAGCTGTACTCAAACTAAAACAATGTGAACCATGTTCTATCTATCATCAGTGCGGAAGACAGCAACAGATAAAAAAAAACAATATCATTATATTGTATGAGCGTGTATATACCACGTACGATATATGGCTCCCCTAGTGAAAAAAGACATGCATGTGAAATAGGTTACATTAATCTAGAGAGGCGATCAGTAGGTGGGTCCTCTTGCTAGAGATATGCAGGTTTTAGACAATCAAGATACTATGTCTTCTTTGCTACAAATGTTAATCTAGAAAGCCTTGGGAGAGCAACGGATCATGAGTAGAGGGCCTGAGTAAGGGCACGTAAATGGTGGTTTGCTTACATCGGTGTACAAGAAGACGTGCGTTGTGGTGTGTAAATCTCTGGGTATGTGTTGCTTTGCTGGGTACTTGTAAGTATGGTGAGAGGAAGTAAATTTTCCCACAACATGATGTAGGTGCTAGTGAATATCAGAGGAGATTGCATATGGAAAAAAATTCAGAAGTGATGACCAACAGATTGCTATACACCATTACAGCTGCCAAGACACCCAGAATCCTTAAGAGTGGTTCTTCATCCCAGGAGGACCCAGGGAAGCTGATTAAACCCATTGAAGTCTTTGCAGAAGGACACAAAAGCTGCTTTGAGAGTGCTATGAAAATTTTCAACCATTTTATGGGCTGTTGTGTTATAGGCCGCTGTCAGATGTAGTATGATACTAAGGAGATTCGCTAATGATGTTCAAAATTCCTAACTATCTTTGCAATGAGACTTACTTTTTGTTAAATTCTCGGTTTATGAGTTAGTGTCTTGGAAATGTTGTCCTAAAGTTGAAGTTTTGATTATATCACGACTTTTTTACTCTTTAGGTTAATTAAGGATAAACATCTATACTGCCTTACAGTTAGACTTCTTTTGAAGTTTTAATATCAAAGAACCTCTAGAAAGGGATATTGTTCGGATATTGTGCCGTCTATGTATGCCAATCCATTGATGAACACACATGAGCAACAAGCAGTCTAGTGAGTCCTCTGATTTAACGTTCCAGCCATGAATATTGGAAGCTGTAGCTTTGCAACTGATCACACGACTTGGTCAGTGATCAAACCTCAAAATGCTCTGGAAGGTACCTCTCAGTGCCCTCTGCTCATCCAAGGGGGAGCTAGCCTTGCAATTGAGAGATATGCCTGCCATTTTTTTCCTTTTTGCTGGCCAACCCTTCGAGTTTTTTGCGGATGCATTTGCTATGGTGACCTGATTTTTTACCATGTTCGTTTATCTATCCTGACAGATCAGAAGTAGTCTCACGTTCCTACTCAGAGTATTCAAGCTCTTTGAAACTCCTATGAGATCCTGACAACTGTCGCAGGGACTGATGGCGCCAAAAGGTGAAAGCTAGCCTTTCACCTGAGAGTTTCGCTTAATGTAAGTGATTTCCAGCAAGCCTGTATCGTGGTGCCAAAGGTGAATGTTTTTCTTTCACCTGAGAGTTTGCTTGAAGCAAGCGATTTCTTTTACCCTCACGAGTCTGGCTCGCGACGCAGTTCAAGCTCTTAGGAAAGTCTAGGACTTGGCAACAAAGGTGAAAGCTACTGTTCCCACCTGAGAGGTTTGTGTGAAACAAGCTATCTCTCAACACCTCAAGACCTGGCTAGCCTGCGATTTGGAGTCGTGACAGGATTCGGGCTCAAAGATAGCCTGGATGTTTTTATCAAAGGAGAATACCTTTGTGAGAGTATTTTTGGGAACTAAAATTCTTTCAGAGCCTCTCGACTCTGGATCACAGTGATCTTGCATTGAAGCGCCAAAGGTGCAAATATATTCTCTTATCAGAGAGTTTGGCTCAAAACAAGGAATCTCTTATCCGCATGCAATCCAGTCTCACAACACAACTCAGGATCGCAGCTTGAATCAGGCTCATGGCGAGCCTAGATAACAAAGTAAACTCCTTGTGCCACTAACTGTCCGTCTAGTCCTCTAATGTGCATGAAGCAATTAGGAATCTAGAATAAGTGGTTATACAGCTTGTACAAGGACATCACTTCAGGTTTCGAATTTAAGGATGTTTTCTTAACAAGAAATCTGTGTTCTTGCAATAGGTAATTGTGTGCTATCCTGCATTCAAATTTTAAGAAAGTTTTTATGGAAACAATTTCCTTTGATAGCCTGAATATTTATCACAAGGCCGGCGATAAAGCTTATTGAGGATTTGACATTTTTCTACTAATTTTTTTCTCTCTTGTAAGATTGCATTTATCACAGGCTATCCTGTAAATGTTCCAAAATGGACAACTTGACTCGGGAATTAAGAAGTCAGATGTTTGAAGAAATACAAATTTATTTGTATATGTAATTTATCTCTTTTGTGAATGCACGACCAACTCTATCCTAATAAAAGGCAAGAATTTAGACTTCCTTGTGTGAAACACTAGTCTTCCCAGAGTAAATGAAAACAAAACGTTCTAGTAGAGTGGTAAAGCTGTACACAAACTCAAACAATGTGAACCATGTTTTATCTATTATCAGTGCGGAAGAGAGCAAGAGATAAAAAAAGCAATATCATTGTATTGTATGAGCGTGTATGTACCACGTATGGTACATGGCTCCCCTCCTGAAAAAAGACATGCACGTGAAATAGGGCACATGGATCTAGAGAGGCGATCTGTAGGTGGGTCATCTTGCTAGAGATATGCAGGTTTTAGACAATCAAGATACTATGTCTTCTTTGCTACAAATGTTAATTAAGAAAGCCTTGGGAGAGCAACGGATCATGAGTAGAGGGCCTGTGTAAGGGCACGTCAATGGTGGTTTGCTAACATCGGTGTACAAGAACACGTGCGTTATGGTGTGTAAATCTCTGGGTATGTGTTGCTTTGCTAGGTACTTGTAAGTATGGTGAGAGGAAGTAAATCTTCCCACAACATGATGTAGGTGCTGGTGAATATCAGAGGAGATTGCATATGGAGAAAATTTCAGAAGATATGACCAACGGGTTGCCATACATCATTACAGCTGCCAAGACACCCAGAATCCTTAAGACTGGTTCTTCATCCCAGGAGGACCAAGGGAAGCTAATGAAACCCAATAAAATCTTTGCAGAAGGACATCAAAGCTGCTTTGAGAGTGCTATGAAAATTTTCAACCATTTTATTGGCTGTTGGGTTATAGGCTGCTGTCAGATGTAGTATGATACTCAGGAGATTTGCTAATGATGTTAAAAATTCCTAACTCTCTGTGGAATGAAACTTACTTTTTGTTAAATTCTCGGTTTATGAGTTAGTGTCTCGGAAATGTTGTCCTAGAGTTGAAGTTTTGATTATATCATGACTCCTTTACTCTTCAGGTTAATTAAGGATAAACTTCTTTACTGCCTTACAGTTAGACTTCTTTTGAAGTTTTAAGATCAAAGAACCTCTAGAAAGGAATATTGTTCGTATATTGTGCCGTCTGTGTATGCCAATCCATTGATGAACACACATGAGCAACAAGCAGTCTAGTGAGTCCTCTGATATAATACGAACATACTTATAACAATCTCAAGTAATACAAGTCTTTGTTGATGGGAGAGAGAGAGAGAGAGAGAGAGAGAGAGAGAGAGAGAGAGAGAGAGAGAGAGAGAGAGAGAGAGAGAGAGAGAGAGAGAGAGAGAGATAGTTAAGTTACTACCGACGGGAAAGCGATCCATTTTGTGCTGAAAGTCCCGGCCATAACTTAATTGAATTTATCACCTTTACAAAATCTTTTAAAAATCGATATTATAATTTTAATAGATAAAACTCGGAACTTATACTTACAATAACTACACGAATCGCAAAATGAACTTCAGTGACAACGTTAAGCTGAGTTTTTGTTATCGTAACTTCGTCTCAAGTCTCAACAACAAAACCATTTTGTCAACAAACATTCGGAGTCGTTCAGTCTTACTAAATACCTATTTCATTTATCTCTTTCATACATCATTCGCCTATTAAATATAAAAATTACTTAAATATTTCAATAATATATTTTGTTATTTTTTATTTATTCAAATAAAAGCAATATCTTTTGACAATTAATAAATCTAGACTAATAAAACTGTTAATTCTATAAGAAACTCCTCTCTTTCTGCGCTCCAATGAGTTACATATCTTACTGAGACACTTAAAGCATCATTGTGATGAATATAAAGTCACAAGCGATATCACCAAGTTAAAAATACAAGGAAAAGGCGAATATGAAATCCCCCATGTGCTTTTATTTATAAGAATTACTAAAAAATGTAATTGATATTGTTGATAAATTTGGATAGTTCTTTTAAAGCGGATTTGAATTTGTTGATTATTCCAGAAGTAGCCTATTATTGAAGAGAGTAAGTTAAAGGGCTCCCTTCCTTAAAGGTTTCGAAGGTGAAGATCCTCATTCTGAATTAAAATCAGAAGGATAATTTAGAGTAAATAAGTTAATTTTCATACTACGGCTTCTTTTCTGCTTTTAGCGATATTGTCAGTAGATTAATTGCCTGTCCAGCATCTCACAAGGGTTTCTTGGACGAAGACAGAATAGCACCTGAGTGTGAGATGGCTTTTTGATCCTGAAAAGTCCAAAGTAGATATTCAATGTGTTCATATAGAAGTAACCCTCTGGATAGGACATTAGTGTCAAGGTTTACGAACTGCAACACCCATATTCTCTGATGGTGTGCCGAGTAGTTGAGCTCATATCCCCCTGGGCAGATCTTCGACTCCTTGTTACCTGCTGTTGGGATGTTTTCCTGGAATACGTTTCCCACACATTATTCATAAGATCTTCCATACACTTCAACTTATATTTCTGAGTGTGGTAGTTTGCAGCTTCAGATTTGTGGACGTAACCAGTTCGACACTATACACAAAGAATACTAAAAATTATAAATCCTTCCTTAATCATACCATCACAACATTTTACCACTAGTTGTGATTAGCCTATTTTTACGTATTCCAGTGGGACTCTACTGTAATTTACTCCAGAAGGCAGTTATTTAAAGAACACTAATGCCATTATTGGGAAGGTAATTTCAAGGATTTACAACCTGAATACTAAAGGCATTTGCTCATATAACAGTTCTAATATGTCCTCTTTTTAGTTTGTAGGTGTTCGTTAGTGTGTTATTAGTATTGAATTCAAAATAATCAATCATAATTACATTCTCAAATCCACTAAAAGGATCTTACATACTTCGATCAGGTCCCCTCAGTCTTTGTTGCTGGAGTGATGTAATTCCTCGTTTTCTGTATCTCGTCTCATAAGGGAAATAAGTTGATTCAGGTACAAGTTTACTTATTCTACTTTGGACTTTTTCAGGTATACCATTTTTTTTCTTGCATGATGACTAAGCCTGAACAACATACTCAAGGTGAGGACGGGCCGAAGAACAGTATACTATAAAAAGACACTATCAATGGAATTTAAACGTCTATCGATAAAAGAAGGCTTGAAGGGAAAGTGTCCAATTGAAAAGAGACAAATTATGTTAATAGGGCTAACTAAGGAGGCATAATCGAATATGCTGACACATAACCTATTCTAGATACAGGTTTTCTCTATGCCTCTTAGCTCCGAGTCTTCTTCACCATAAAATTATGACTGATTTAACTTTATCTTCTAAACATCTGTCGTCACATTGGGGAAATTTATGAGCTACTCAATCAAGTGTCCATTTTTTTTAGATTTACAGTATATGATCATCGGATTTTATCGGTTTTCACAAGAAGGTTTAAAGAGGACAACACGGAAGCTGAACATTTGCTCTTTTGATTAAAAACGGTTTTGTTCTAAATGCACGGAAAAGAATAGATGTGTTAAATGGAGGCGAAGGGAGTTGGGGAGAGCATAACATTTGCTGAAAATTCACCTCCTTATCTGTAAAAGAGCTGACAAAGAAAGGCTCAAGTGTTGTTGTATATTCTGTATCTGATATAAAACAGGAAACTGATGGGCAAGAGAAAATTGAAGAACAGAATCTATATTAATTGAGAGAGCTACAGTGTCACCCCAGGAATAACCTTCATAAAACTGTAAGAAGGAAATTTTCAATGATGGAACCTGAGTTTTGTTTAGGTGGTCAGCGAATGCACCACTCCTTAGAAAACACTGCAGTTACAATGGGAAAATCCCCTTCTGCTTAAATTTGGTTAAATATATGTTTACAAAGGGGTAAATCGATTTTCTTTTATTCTAGATTCCAAAGAGACAAGGACCAAACAAACCTTAACATAAGGAATATAAAAAAAGAAAAGTTTGATGGGATGTAACATAAGTTTAAAGAACTCCTAAAAAATAATCTTTGTCTTTGTTATTTTAATTTGAAGGAAAAATGTGAATCTACTTCGAAATCAAAGATTATTTATTTCTATTTAATATTCGGAGTGTCAATCATAAAACAGCTGATTATATCCCAGAATATTCTCCCCTTCCTTCCTTCCTCCCTCGCTTCCTTGCTCTCTTGCTTGCTTGCTTGCTTGCTTGCTTCCTTCTTTCCTTGCTTCTTTGCTTCCTTCCTCTCTTGCTTGCTTGCTGGCTTGCTTCCTTGCTTCCTTCTTTCCTTTCTTACTTGCTCGTTTGCTTGTTTGCTTCCTTCCTTCCTTCCTTGTTTCTCTCGATCATCAAGAAACAATTAGTCAGCAAGAATCAAAATCAAAGATTTTTGAAGGCACCAGTCTGATCCATGCAACTTGCATCCTTCCATCCAAAATATTTCATAAACCATAACAACGTCCACTGAACAGGAAATTACCACGAGTCTCGTAAATTAAGTTTCACAATAAAAGGCTCAAAGTAATTCACATTAATGACAACAAGAATTCTGGTGTTATGGAAGTAGTTACAAAGTTGAAATGTCTTTTGGCAGAAGAAGAACTCTCTCTCTCTCTCTCTCTCTCTCTCTCTCTCTCTCTCTCTCTCTCTCTCTCTCTCTCTCTCTCTCTCTCTCTCTCTCTCTCTCTCCCTCATACAATTGCTATCTAGTTTTTCCACATCCACCACCCCCCTTTTTTTCACAAACCTTTGTAATAAAAGTTGAATACTATAATAATTGAGAGGATCAACTCTCATAACGGAAACATGCTGATTGTCGTGTTTCCAAGGGGTTTTTCCAAGGGATCTGTTGCAATCTGTGAACTTACGAAATGCGAGATTTGCACGGATCTCCTTCACACCGGCTTCTATGACACTGATGTCTCCTTGGACGTTCGAGATCAAGGTCGGAAGATGCTCCGACACTGGGTAAGAGGCTTCTAGAAGAGCTCTCAACAAGATGAGTCTTATCTTCCTTCTCTGGAACTGAAGGAACTTCTCTTTACAAAGGGTGAGGTCACCTCTGTGTTTGGTATCAGTTACCAACCGTTCAACTCCCAACAGTATCCGCAGATCATGCTTATAAGGAA
This sequence comes from Palaemon carinicauda, assembly GCF_036898095.1. Taxonomy (NCBI): domain Eukaryota; kingdom Metazoa; phylum Arthropoda; class Malacostraca; order Decapoda; family Palaemonidae; genus Palaemon; species Palaemon carinicauda. The sequence continues at coordinate 11,872,726 of NC_090749.1, forward strand.
GTTCGAGATGCTCTGCAAGTTATAAGTCTGGACACTGATAACATGTCGACTACTTCTTGAGTGTCAACAGAGAATGAGAGGATCCTGCTGGCCACGGAAGCCTCAGAAGATTCGTTGGATGTACATCATGTGAGTACAGCTCCCAGTGCCTCTTTACTTTCCCCCATCACTGCCGCTCAAGCCCCAGCTTCCAACTCCACGCCAGTTCAGACTTTAGACAAACTTTCATTTCCTAGTAACTTGGAACTAATGGCATTCATGAAAACTTTTATGGAGAACCTAACCGCCAAATATGAACGCTGTTAAGCGTACCTAACAGCGAGGATAGTAGCTTTAAAAAAGGCACCTTTTTCTAAGGCTTCCTAGCCAGTTTCGGACTTGGAATTCTTTCTATCAATCGGAAGCGTCCATTAGTAATTATACGATCCCTAAGGAACCAATTCTTCTGGACCATAGCAAGGCTCCATCCCTATTGGTTAGGGATTTGAAGATTGCTGAATTTAGCAATACCAAACTTCCTGCCTTTGGCAGGAAACTGGCCACCTTTGTGGCACCCAAGGATATTGTCTCCCCTTTGACTCTAAAGCTTAGAGGCCATGATGAAAGCAATAGTGGAGAGCAGGGAATTCCAGTACTTATGATTCGAACAATTAGAAGGACGTCAAAAATAACTTTACTGTTGGAAAACTAGATAAAAACACCGGAAGGCAAACAGTTTAACGAGAAACTGCCTAGGATTCCCAAATCTCTATTAAATGGAGAGTCAGAAGGTAAAGAGAGACTTTCTGGCTCTTTAGTCTTCCAATCTTATCTAGAGATGCTTATTGGAAACTATTTCATATCTGATCTCTTACCAGTTTTGGTGAAGACTCAAATAATCATGTTTGATAGGGATCTCCATGCTTTCTTCCTATCCAGGAGAGCATGTAGGTACACATCCTAGCCAATGCTACGATCAGACATGAACCTAGAAAACTGATCGACTCTAATATCTGGGGGAAGGATCTCTTCCCTGAAAAAAACTAGTTAAAGAAGTCATGGACTAAGCAGCTCAGAAGAATAAGAGCCTTATAGACAAGTGGGTTATGGCCTCTAAACCAAAATTTATCCCCAATAAAGAACCTCAACCCAAGGCCAAGAAGCTCAGAAGTCCCTTTAAGGGGAGGAAATCCTTTCCCGTCACAACAGCCTCAGTTGCCGCCATCCCTCAGACTGTGTACATGGTTCCCCAGCAGTAAGTTCCAGTCTCCACCCCTCAACCGGGTGTATGAGAGAGCTACCACAACATTCTACCCTACAAAAGCTCATAAGAAGGGCTCTGGTAACAGGGAAAGGTCTAGGAGAGACAGTCAAACTAGAGGCCGAGGAAGTAGAGGAAAGACGAATAAAGATGCGCTTTCTTCACAACAACAATGAGGAGCTTCTGGTAGGGGGACGACTTCACCTGTTCAGGGAGTTTGATCCCTGTGCTCACAGCAGTCTCAAAAGGGCTAGGCTTCAAGAGGTTCTTTCAACTCACAACCCCCTTTTTAGAGTATTATGTTCAGGACCTCCAGAAGAGAGTCATACGTTGCACAAAATCCATAAACTTTCAAGGATGGCCATTCTGCGTGCCCAAGAAAGATTCTAATACTCTTTAAACTATTCTGGACTTGTCGCCACTAAACAAATTCATTCTGAAAAACAAGTTTCAGATGCTGATTATCTCGTGAACATGGACCCCACTAAGCCATCTCCATAGAACTCACAGACGCCTACTGGCCTCTTCCGATAGGTCAGAGCTTCTCCCCGTTTCTTGGTTTCAAACTAGCAAGATAGGCCTACGCATTGAATGCTATGCCATTCGGGCTCAGTATAACTAAGGATTTTCACGAAGCTAGTCGAGGCTGTTGTCCAATAACTTCAGAACAGAGGCCTTCATTTGATTTTGTACCTCGATGACTGGTTAGTCTCGGCTACAACGAAGTCAGAATGTCTTCGAACAGCCCAAAAGGCCATGAACTTCCTACAAACTCTGGTCTTCCGAATCAACCTCAAGAAGTCCAGGTTATCTTTAGCTTGGAAATTCCAGTGGCTAGGAATTCCCTGGAATTTACAGTCACATCCGCTCTCTCTACGACAAGGCAAGAGAAAGGAAATCGGAAACTACGTCAGGTGACTACTTTGTTCAGAAGTACTCACCAGACGGCAACAGGAAAGGGTCTTAGGGCCGTTACAGTTCGCTACTGTGACAGACCCAACCCTGAAAGCAAGACTCAAAGATGCCAACAGAGTCTGAAGAAGAAAGGCATCCAATCTTCAGAGAGATCTTCGCCATAAAACTTCAGTCTTACTGCGGAAGCAGCTCAAGCCGTGGTCCACTGCCAAGAGGGTATCAAACTACATCTTTCTACAGTACCCTCCTCCTTCTGTGACTATTCACATGGACGCCACGGAACAATGATTTTTTGTGGGGACATTCGTCTTCCGAGAAATTGCAGTGTCAATGTTTGATTTCATTTCAGAAGTTTCACATCAATGTTTTGGAAGCTCTGGCATTGTTTGCGACTCTGAAGAGACTATGCCCAAAGATGAAATCACACATCAAATTGGTCATTGACTATAATACAATAGTACACTGTGTCAACTGACAGGGCTCCCGATCTCCTCAGATCAGCCATGTAATCCTAGCCATTCTCTCTTTAGCGCAAAGGAAGAAATTTCATCTTTCATCAGTTCACAACAAAGGGGTTTGCAATGTGACGGTGGACGCCCTGTCGAGATCCAAGCCTCAGGAAACAGAATGGTCTCTGGACACAAAATTATTCTGTTTTATTCTAGAGCATGTGCCAGAACTGCAAATCAATCTCATTGCAACGAGCTTTAACGAGAAGCTTCCTCGGTATGTAGCACCAGACTTAGATCCAGAAGCAACAGGAATGGATGCGATGTCTCACATTGATACCTCTAAGGTAAACTTTCTCTGGTATATCACTCGCAGTAATATCCTAAGTAGAAGCTACCAATGAGGAACTTCCATCAGGACGACATGGCTATCTCACACAAAAGTAGATTTTTTCCTGTGTCAAAATCTGTTTTTCATAACTGTCACCCCTTAAGTCTGCTCATTATTCACTCTTTAAACTATTTAGGTTGTATTCTTAAAAGAACTCTGAGTTGACTTGTAAAACTACAAACCTAATGGTGCCACAAGACCTGCTCTTAAATGTTGTTTGCCACCGAGAGACTTAGGAAGTGAAACAACTGACACTCGGTCATTTTCTTCATGCAAGCAAAACTAAGATGTGACTCTTTTCTTTCTGGTGCTTTAAAATCTGAAGACAAACGCCATATACCTATATTCATGCGCATGCGGTGTGGTAACCCTGATCTTGTCAAGGTTGTCGAGATAAGAGGAAGATGTGTATTCATCGAGACTCTTATTGGGATTCAACCATAAAAACAAAAGTTGAATTTAATATTCGTCTTAACGAGTAAATGGATACATAGGGCAGTTTCAAGCTCTCTCTCTCTCTCTCTCTCTCTCTCTCTCTCTCTCTCTCTCTCATGTATAAGCACCCCAAACTATGAGAAGCGTAACTTTCAGTTCTTACTCTCCTTAGACGAGATCTGCCAGCTACCCTCTGTTATTGGAATCTTCTTAATATTTTGTCCAGGGTCTTTATTTTTATCTAAGTTTATTTGCTGTAGATTGAATTTTATTATTCAATGGATTTATACAAAACTATGAATGATTACCTATAGCAAATTTTGCATAAAATCCCCACTTTATTCTTTCCCATATGTTTAAAAGTTTAAAAAATGATAGTATAACGACATACAGACATAAGCAGGGCTTTAGTTTGGGGTTGTGATTAGGAGTTTATTTTCATTGTGGGTTGGGGAAAGTTTATGTGATAAAAATATCTACAATGAAAGCAGACGTCTTTTGTTTATCTACGGTAGTGAAAGATAAATGTCAATGTAAAATTCCTCATAAAATGGGATTTCGGCACCTTTATGGGGCAATAAACCATGAGGTTAGTTAGCCCCAATCTGTTTTGTTACTTGGTTGTTAAGGAAACTTTAACGACATATGGGATATGGTATATCGTCTCTTGGGTTTCATAACAGCATGGCATTGTTAATGTCAATGCAGACATCTGCTTCACTTGTTATCATTTCTCAAAGACCAGACAATATAAAATGTGTTGACAACATCATCCTGATGAAGCACCTTGCAATGGCCATCACATCCATCCATCCTGATCAAGTTTTCTCTCAACTCATTTCTCTTCAGTTTGCCGACTCATTCTTCCTCTCTATAAGAAAACAAAAAGCTTTTAGAATTGAGCTTAAACAGATATGTACCACCAAACGTACACAATTATATCTGGTACATTCTTTGCAGTTCAGAGAGATGTATTGGTTTGCATGTATAAGGTATGAATGAGTCCTTTCATGGATTTTTGTTTCCCCTAATTTCCACTGGCAACAAAGCAACCATGGAACTAAAAGGACGAGGTTTTAAGAAACTCCGAAGGATAGAAACAGTTAAGGAATTTAAATAATCAAGAGAATGGCACTAGGATAAAGGAAACTAAAGTCTCATCATAAGCAAAAGGGAAGCAGTAATAGAATAGGCTACATGGTACAGGAAGTTAGGAAGTATGGAGACAGTAACAGAGTAGGAGATTTGGCATTGTTAGTGAGAATAAAGATCTATGAGACAGTAGTAGTACCTTTCGGGGGTTATGAACTGATCATTTGAAATCCCCGCCATTTAACTCCATGAACGTTGCGTTAAATTGGGGTAAGATTGGGAGATCTCGCGGGCGTTGCTGCGAATGATTGTTGTCCAATACGTGACGGTATTGTGGCGTAAAATTCAACCACCTGGTGGGGAAGGAGTGGGTGTCAGAGAGATAAAGTATTTACTATTTACGAATTAAAAAAATGATATTATACTGTTTCACCACGATAAAAATATCGATGTATATGTTTAGAGCCAAGGACTCTCTATTTTGTTGTATTATGGCAAATTATGGCCTTCAGCCGAAGCATTAAGTTTACCCATTGATCTGAAGTAAGACTTTGATAGTTTCTCCGTCTTGTGGTCAGTAAAGAAGCTTTATCAAACCCCTTATTGAATAAATAACGTAAGAGTTCCCTCTCATCTCCCAAGGACACTTAAGTTAGCGCGGGATATCGTAGTTTTCCTCGGAGCTGTCCAATACGACGCTCGTTCATTCCTGCCTAGACCCCAACCCAGTAAGTTTTATTATTGTTAAGTCTATCTGTCTCCAGCTCCTTGCTACTGTGATACCAGGTCGGTATCTTTGTGAGTTTTATATGTAACTTTATATCGATCTGTAAAATTGTCATCCCTGGGACTGGGGATTGGTTTTATGTATCAGAATACGCTTGTGAACCTTAGTAGGTGATTTACCAAGGAATAATTGTTGTAATTGTGAAAATTTAGTCTTTTTTAGTACAACGTGGACTCAGTGTTTCATGAGCACATGTTGCAAACCCCCTAAGGGTGACAGTTCTATTTTTCAATTAGCTTAAAGTGTTATTTCTCTATCAAATGGTATTCAAGACACCTACATAAATTCATATTATTATTGAATACCCTCTTGACTGAAGGGTTGACAAAATATAATTATTTCACCCATGACTCCTTAATGTCTTTCGCGCCCAAGTGCGATGGAATAAACTCACGGAGATGATAAATTGATAATTAATAATGATACCATTCTAACCTAAGTGTTCACACTGCTGGACTCATTACCTTGCTTAACCTATGAACTTATGAACCATCAAATTTTCTCCTAAATAAGAAGAAAGTTTTTCCCTAGCAGTCTTCAACACCATGTAAAAGATGTTTTTATATATACTATTGTATCGAAGAGTTATTTTAAACATTGTAATTGATTTCAGAGTTTTTTTTTTCCTTTTTCTTTTTGTAACCATAAACACTAATATTTGGATAAATGCAGCATACTGAATAAACAAAATTTGTCCCTAAATTTACCATATTTTCCAGATTTGAGGATAATTTCCCTAGACGCAGACGCCATGACAGAAAGACCTATAAGAATCTTTATGTCAACAAGCCTATAAACCAAATATCATATTAAAAACCATATATAAATACTGAATATAACTATCAAACAAGAGCAATATTAATTTTTTCTATATATCCTATAAATTTTTAATAATCAATTGAATGTATATATATATATATATATATATATATATATATATATATATATATATATATATATATATATATATATATATATATATATATATATGTGTGTAATAAAACTATCAAACAATAGCAATATTAATTTTTTCTATATATCCTATATATTTATAATAATCAATTGTATATATACAGTATATATATATATATATATATATATATATATATATATATATATATATATATATATATATATATATATATAAACTATCAAACAATAGCAATATTAATTCTTTCTATATTTCCTATATATTTATAATAATCAATTTTATATATATATATATATATATATATATATATATATATATATATATATATATATATATATACACACACACACACACACACACACATATATATATATATATATATATATATATATATATATATATATATATATATATATATCACAATTGGTGTCTGAAAAAACTCATGGACTCCACTATGCTATAGACACCTATTGACAGTTAAAACAGCTAAAATTGCACATGTTAACTTGCTTGTAATATACCTATTGCATAAGCTTTGAAATTATGCTCAATAAATGTTGATTTTATAGAATATAGAGTTAATGAGTCTTTAAAATTAATACCAATACATATATTTTATACAAATATTTCTCAGTTCACCTTTAAAACACGATATATTCAAGTAATGTACATTGCAAATGTTAGTTGGTAAAATCTGAATCAGTTGATTTTTGGCAAGAACAGGTGTGTCACAAATCAATATATCTGCGTATATATTTATATATTAGCCCTGTATTACATTGATGTATAAGGATTTTTGTATATCATCACATGCATTTTATTTTTGTTTATTGTTATAATTACTGTTTATATGCGGTCTTATTCTACAGTTTATTTCTGCGTATATATTTATATATTAGCCCTGTGTTATATTGGTGTATAATGATTTTTTGTATATTATCATATGCATTCTATTTAGTTTGTTATAATAACTGTTTATGAACTGTCTTATTCTATCATTTTTTATGTTAAAGTAGTTGAACTGTTATTTACTGAAACCAATGAGTGTAAAACTTGTGTGCTTGTTCTATTGTTACTAGCCAATGCTAGTTTCTTTATTTTAATTTATAATATGTACATTAAGTTCTCAACAACAGATGTCGCCCTGCTATTCATGGATACATATTTATTTTTATATATTTGGTGCTTTTACGGAGTCTTTCGCAACGAGCCGAGGCGACATCTAAACCTTTGTTTTGGGGGGAAGGGACAACCGGTGGTGCTTTTAACGCAGGTGTTATAAAGGGATTACTCTCTTTACCAGTTTAAGACTGGAAGTGCTAGAGGATTATTATTATTATACTGTGAACTATTATATCACTCAAAAAGTTTTGCTCAATAAAGCGTTTTTGGGCAGTGTATGCTGCTGTTTGTGACTTTATATTGAAGTGTTAATAAAGGCTATACGAGAATAGTGAAATTATGCACAATAGTCTTATTTTATTCTCACACCTGCCAATTATTGAACCTGAGTTGTGACAAGTGGCCACCTTGCCAGGATTGGCAACAGTGAAAAGATATAAAGGCTGGAAGTTGAAGTCATGGAAACCTTCAAAGAATACCTTGCATTGGCAAAGGACTACAGACTGGACGACTAGAAAGCCATTGAGTTTGCCGAGCAAAGTGTTCAAGCAGAAGAAAAGAATCTTGAGAGAGAAGAGAGACTGAAAAGGTATGACGCTGAGCGTGGGAAGGCTTTGGCCGAACTAGAAGAGAAGGAGCGGGAGCGACAGCATGCACTAGAAGAGAAGGAGCGGGAGCGATAGCATGCAATAGAAGAGAAGGAGCGGGAGAGATGACATGAACTAGAAATAAAGAAACTTGAACTAGAGGCAGCACGACACCATGAAGAGGCACCGACTGTGATCAGTAACCACTCTCCTAAAGCAAAGATCACAAACCTCCCAGAGTTTGTGGATGGTAAGTATGAGCTTGACAGCTACTTGTTAAAGTTTGAGAGGTGTGCTAACACACACAAGTGGGACAGGTCAACGTGGGCCTCGTCTCTTAGTGCTCTTTAGACAGGGAATGCCATTCTAGTCTATGGTCGGCTTTCTGACGACGATGCAAAGGACTATGAAATTTTGAAGAAAGCGCTCTTCAGAAGATACGACCTTACTGAGGAAGGATTCCGTAAAAAGATCTGGAACACGCCCCCAGAAGACGGAGAGAGCCCTGCACAGTTCATTGTCAAGCTCAAGAACTTTCTCAAGAAGTGGATGGAACAAGCTGGAGCCTCTGAGACTTTTGCAGAGCTCCAACAGCTGATGATCAAGGAGCAGTTCATCAATGTTGTCTCAAATGCACTGGAAGTTCATTTGAAGGAAAAGGCCCCTGCTAGTCTAGATTACCTGGCAAAGGCAGCAGACCAGTACCTCACAGCTCATGGAACTGAGCTCTCTAAGGAGGCCAAGGTAGCTAAAAAGCCTGTGTATCGACCACCTAAGCAGACAGGACCAAGTGCTGTTGAGAATCCTTGGCATGGGCCCAATGAGCAAGTCATCAAGGGGACTTCAGCTAGAGAGGTAAGGTGCTACAGATGCAACCAGCTCGGCCACATAGCGTCGAAGTGTCACCTCTTGGATCAGTCAAGGTGTCCTAGAAATGACAAAAAGTGTAAGTTCTGTGATAAATTTGGTCATGATCTCCCGGAATGCAGGAAATTAAAGACCGTCAAAACTGCTTATTTGGATGTTGAGAAAAGTGTTGAAGAGGCACAGACACCAGTGGCACAAGTCTCGTACTTCTGTTCAATCAGTGGCCCTCCTCCAGAAATGGAAGTAGCTAAGGTAGATGCTTGTATCAAGGAAGGAAAGCTTTTCCTTGAGAATGGTTTTGCAGTCCCTTGTATGAATGCTTGTGTTCCAAGCAATGAAGACTCAATGCCAGTGACAAAGGGTCGAGTAGGATCCCACATTGTTCAGGTGTTGCGTGACTCTGGATATAGTAGTGTGGTAATCAAACAAAAGTTTGTTGATCCTGATCTTTACACTGGAACCTTAGTGCTGGTCAGGCTTGCTGACAATTCCTTCCGGAGAGCTGCAATGGCTAGAATCCACATCAGCACTCCATACCTGATTGGAAAAGTGGATGCAGTTTGTCTTCCTGACGCCCCTATGATCTGCTAATTGGAAACGTCCCATATGCAAGACCAGCTGAAGACCCTGACCCAGCGTGGCAGGACACCTGTGACCAGGAGACCTTTGCAGTAGCAACAAGGGCACAAGCAACGCGAGAGGGTAAGAGACCCTCACCACTGGTAGTGCCAGGAAGTAACCTGTACAAAGAAGTTGATAGTGATGAAGTTTGTCGACTACAGAAGAAAGATGACACACTGAAGAAGTTTTGGACCTCTAAAGAAGAGAGAAAAGGAAGGCAAGTAATCCGGTTCGAAACCAGGAAACAGTTATTGTACAGGACATTTGTTCATCCAGACATCAACCATGGGAATCCAGTCTCCCAAGTCATGGTTCCTAAACCACTGAGAACACAAGTCCTGACATTAGCACATGAATCTACCTTAGGGGGCCCCCTGTGTGCTAAGAAGACAAAGGAGAAAATCCCCAGAGAGTTCTACTGGCCTGGAATGGGTGCAGACATAACTAGGTTCTGCAGATCTTGTGACATCTGCCAGAAGACGATCAGCAAAGGTAGGGTGACAAAAGTACTTCTTGGGAAACTGCCAATCATTGCTACTCCATTCAAGAGGGTGTCTGTGGATATAATTGGTAATATACATCTACCATCTGAGAAAGGACACCAGTTTAACCTCACTATGATGGACCACGCCAGTAGGTATCCTGATGCAATGCCCTTGAAGAACATTGACTCTGAATCAGTTGCAGAAGACAGGTAGACATGTTTAGTAGGGTAGGGGTGCCTGAAGAAATATTAAGTGATCTTGGAACACAGTTTACCTCTGAAGGAAGTACCTAGACTCCTCAGCATGCGGCAACTTACAACTACTCCATACCATCCAATGTGTAATGGATTAGTGGAAAAGTTCAATGGAACTCTAAAACAAATGCTGAAAAAGTTGTGTCTAGAGAAGCCTAATCAGTGGCACAGGTATATCAATGCTGTGTTATTTGCTTACAGAGAAGTCCCTCAAGCGTCGACAGGGTTCTCCCCCTTTGAGATACAATATGGAAGATCTGTAAGAGGGCCAATGCGGATTTTGAGGGAACTATGGACAAAAGACATTGAAGAACCAGAAGTCAAGAGTAGCTATCAATATGTCTTTGAGCTCAGGGAAAAAATGGAAGAGACCATGAAACTAGCAAATGAAGCACTGAAGTTGGCACAAGGGCGATACAAACATTACTATGATAGGAGATCCAGGCCTCGGAGTCTTCAGGTAGGCGATCAAGTACTGATTCTACTACCTACAGACAGCAATAAGCTACTCATGCAGTGGAAGGGTCCATTTAATGTAGAGAATGTTGTGGGCAAGAACGATTCTGGTATAAACATTCATGGAAAAGTTAAAACTTTTCATATCAACAGGTTGAAGAAGTATCTTCAAAGAGCAAAAGATGTCATCTTAGATACAGCGTGTGCTGTGTTTGACAATGTTAGCAACTCAAGTATAGACATCCATGAGGATGAAGAGTTGCTGGAGATAGCACCAACCTCTGGATCAGAATCAATAGAGGATATTATGTTTGGCTTAGAACTAGACCTGCATCAGGAACGTCAAATCAAAAAACGTGTCCAGGAGTATGAAGATATCTTTACGGACATCCCTGGAAAATCAAACAAAGGTGAGCATAAAATAGAACTTACATCGCATGAACCAGTGAGGAGTAAGCCATACCTGGTACCATATGGTGTCAGAGCATCCCTTAGGAAAGAGATAAAAGGTATGCTAGACATGGGGATCATCCAGGAGTCGGCATCACCTTATGCATCGCCAGTGGTGATGGTAAAGAAATCTGATGGGTCAAATAGAGTATGTATACACTTTAGAAAACTTAATCATATTACTATATTTGATCCAGAACCAATGGTTACAGCAGATGATATTTTTGCCAGGTTATCAGGAAGCAATTTCTTAACAAAGATTGATTTCACCAAGGGCTACTGGCAGATCAAGGTTCGATCAGAAGATGTCCCAAAGACAGCTTTTGTTACTCCTGATGGCCAATATGAATTTCTTAAGATGCCTTTTATTATTATTATTATTATTACTTACTAAGCTACAACCCTAGTTGGAAAAGCAGTATGCTATAAGCCCAGAGGCTCCAACAGGGAAAATAGCTCAGTGCGGAAAGGAAAAAAGGAAAATAAAATATTTTAAGAAGAGTAACAACAATAAATATCTCCTATATAAACTATAAAAACTTTAACAAAACAAGAGGATGAGAAATAAGATAGGAGAGTGTGCTCGAGTGTACCCTCAAGCAAGAGAACTCTAACCCAGGAGCCACATATGTTAAGTGTATGCGAACACTTCTTAAAGGTCTCGATAATGTGGAAAGCTATATAGATGACTTACTGGTACACACAAAGCCATGGCCTGAACATTTAGAAACCTTGCAAGAGCTATTTCAGCTTATTCAAAATGCAAATCTCACTGTTAAGCCAAGCAAGTGTATTTTGGCTTCAGAAACGGTACAATTCCTTAGGCATGATATCCAGGGAGGCACTTTGAGTCTTCAGGAAACCAACATTAGTAAGATTAAATCAGCCCCACAACCAAAGACTAAAAAGGATGTAAGATCGTTGTTAGGACTTACAGGAATTTATCGTGCTTATGTCCCAAACTATGCAACCATTGCTGCTCCGCTATCTGACCTGACAAAGAAGGGGAAAAGAAATGTCGTACAGTGGCAGGAGCCTCAAGAGAAAGCATACAACAGCCTGAAGTCTATACTGGTTAATAAACCTGTCCTGCGCCTTCCAGACCTAAACAGAAGATTCGTCTTGAGAACAGATGCTTTGGACGTGGGACTAGGGACAGTGTTACTTCAGGAATATGAGGATGGTTTGTTCCCCGTGAGTTTCACCCGCCGTAAACTGTTGGACAGAGAGCAAAGATACAGCACTATGGAGAAAGAGTGTTTGGCTATGGTGTGGGCTCTGCAGAAATTCAAAATGTATTTGTATGGTGTTGACTTCACGTTACAAACGGATCATCAACCGCCGGCATTTTTGAACAGTTCGAAGTTTACAAATGACAAAATAATGAGATGGGCAATGTTCTTGCAAAATCATCGATCCAGAGTAGGAGCAATAAAAGGTAGTTCAAACATTGGAGCTGATTCCTAAGCAGAGTAGTGGGATAATTCTTGCCACAATACCGGGTTTACTCTTTGACGAGATAATGGTGGCTAAAACTTGATAAATTGAATTGTAATGTTGACAGAATAAATTTAAAGATTTATACTTAAAAGGGGGGGCCTGTGTCACAAATCAATATATCTGCGTATATATTTATATATCAGCCCTGTATTACATTGATGTATAAGGATTTTTGTATATCATCACAAGTATTTTATTTTTGTTTACTGTTTTAATTACTGTTTATATACGGTCTTATTCTACAGTTTATTTCTGCGTATATGTTTATATATCAGCCCCGTATTATATTGGTGTATAATGATTTTTGTATATTATCATATGCATTCTATTTAGTTTGTTATAATAACTGTTTATGAACGGTCTTATTCTATCATTTTTTATGTTAAAGTAGTTGAACTGTTATTTACTGAAAATAATGAGTGTAAAACTTGTGTGCTTGTTTTATTGTTACTAGCTAATGCTAGTTTCTTTATTTAATTTATAATATGTACATTAAGTCCTTAACAACATATGTCACCCCGCTATTCATGGATACATATTTATTGTTATAGATTGGGTGCTTTTGCGGAGTCTTTGGCAACGAGCCGAGGCGACATCTAAACCTTTGTTTTGGGGGGAAGGGACAACCGGTGGTGCTTCTAACGCACATGTTATAAAGAGATTTCTCTCTCTCCCAGTTTAGGACTGGAATTGCTAGAGGATTATTATTATTATACTGTGAACTATTATATCACTCAAGAAGTTTTGCTCAATAAAGCGTTTTTGGGCAGTGTATGCTGCAGTTTGTGACTTTATATTGAAGTGTTAATAAAGGCTATACGAGAATAGCGAAATTAAGCAGAATAGTCTTATTTTATTTTCACACCTGCCAATTATTGAACCTGAGTTGTGACAAGTGGCGACCTTGCCAGGATTGGCAACAGTGAAAAGATGTAAAGGCTGGAAGTTAAAGCCATGGAAACCTTCAAAGAATATCTTGCATTGGCCAAGGACTACGGAATGGACTACGAGAAGGCCATTGAGTTTGCCGAGCACAGGGTTCAAGCAGAAGAAAAGAATCTTGAGAGAGAAGAGAGACTGAAAAGGTGTAACGCTGAGCGTGGGAAGGCTTTGGCCGAACTAGAAGAGAAGGAGCGGGAGCGACACTATGCACTAGAAGAGAAGGAGCGGGAGCGACCGCATGCACTAGAAAAGAAGGAGCGGGAGCGACGACATGAACTTGAAATAAAGAAACTTGAACTAGAGGCAGCATGACACCATGAAGAGGTACCGACAGTGATCAGTAACTACTCTCCTAAAGCAAAGATCCCAAGCCTCCCAGAGTTTGTGGATGGTAAGGATGAGCTTGACAGATACTTGTTAAGGTTTGAGAGGTATGCTAACACACACAAGTGGGACAGGTCAACGTGGGCCTCATCTCTTAGTGCTCTTTAGACAGAGAATGCCCTTCTAGTCTATGGTCGGCTTTCTGACGACGATGCAAAGGACTATGAAATTTTGAAGAAAGCGCTCTTCAGAAGATACGACCTTACTGAGGAAGGATTCCGTAAAAAAGCTCTGGAACACGTCCCCAGAAGACGGAGAGAGCCCTGCACAGTTCATTGTCAAGCTCAAGAACTTTCTCAAGAAGTTGATGGAACAAGCTGGAGCCTATGAGAAACCTTTCCTGAGCTCCAACAGCTGATGATCATGGAGCAGTTCATCAATGCTGTCTCAAATGCACTGGAAGTTCATTTGAAGGAAAAGGCCCCTGCTAATCTAGATGATCTGGCAAAGGCAGCAGACCAGTACCTCACAGCTTATGGAACTGAGCTCTCTAAGGAGGCCAAGGTAGCTAAAAAGCCTGTGTATCGACCACCTAAGCAGACAGGACCAAGTGCTGTTGAGAATCCTTGGTATGGGCCCAATGAGCAAGTCATCAAGGGGACTTCAGCTAGAGAGGTAAGGTGCTACAGATGCAACCAGCTCGGCCACATAGCGTCGAAGTGTCACCTCTTGGATCAGTCAAGGGGTCCTAGAAATGACAAAAAGAGTATGTTCTGTGATCAATTTGGTCATGATCTCCCGGAATGCAGGAAATTAAAGACCGTCAAAACCACTTATTTTGATGTTGAGAAAAGTGTTGAAGAGGCACAGACACCAGTGGCACAAGTCTCGTACTTCTGTTCAATCAGTGGCCCTCCTCCAGAAATGGAAGTAGCTAAGGTAGATGCTTGTATCCAGGAAGGAAAGCTTTTCCTTGAGAATGGTTTTGCAGTCCCTTGTATGAATGCTTGTGTTCCAAGCAATGAAGACTCAATGCCGGTGACAAAGGGTCGAGTAGGATCCCACAATGTTCAGGTGTTGCATGACTCTGGATGTAGTAGTGTGGTAATCAAACAAAAGTTTGTTGATCCTGATCTTTACACTGGAACCTTAGTGCTGGTCAGGCATGCTGACAATTCCTTCCGGAGAGCTCCAATGACTAAAATCCACATCAACACTCCATACCCGATTGGAAAAGTGGATGCAGTTTGTCTTCCTGACGCCCCCTATGATCTGCTAATTGGAAACGTCCCATGTGCAAGACCAGCTGAAGACCCTGACCCAGCGTGGCAGGACACCTGTGACCAGGAGACCTGTGCAGTAGCAACAAGGGCACAAGCAACGCGAGAGGGTAAGAGACCCTCTCCACTGGTAGTGCCAGGCAGTAACCTGTACAAAGAAGTCGATAATGATGAAGTTTGTCGACTACAGAAGAAAGATAACACAGTGAAGAAGTTTTGGACCTCTAAAGAAAAGAGAAAAGGAAGGCAAGTAGTCCGGTTCGAAACCAGGAAACAGTTATTGTACAGGACATTTGTTCATCCAGACATTAACCATGGGAATCCAGTCTTCCAAGTTATGGTTCCTAAACCATTGGGAACACAAGTCCTGACATTAGCACATGAATCTACCTTAAGGGGCCACCTGTGTGCTAAGAAGACAAAGGAGAAGAAGTCCCATAAATTAAGTTACATGATAAAAAGCTCAAAGTATTTCACATTAAGGACAACAAGTATTCTGGTGTTATGGAAGTAGTAATCTTCTTAAAAACAAAGTTGAAATGTCTTTTGGTAGAAGAGGAACTCTCTCTCTCTCTCTCTCTCTCTCTCTCTCTCTCTCTCTCTCTCTCTCTCTCTCTCTCTCTCTCATGCAACTGATATCTATTTTTTCCATATTTACCCGTCTTTTTTCACAAACCTTTGTAATAAAAGTTGAGAGGATCAACTTCAATCAAATGGCCGAAATAAAAGTTTAGAAAAGACCTTTGTAGCAATTCATAACAATCAAGCTCAATTGATAGATCCATGAATGAGAGTATTATGAAAAAAGTAATAGACTTTTAGGTTTGCCTAATTAGGATAATCTCTGTTAATGAACAATAGTCATTAGGATAACGAAGTCAGTGGTATTGGTTAAGAGGATAATTACTGGGATGTTTCAATTTTAGAAAAAGTTGGCAGATTCAAAAGGCCTTTCGCCGTCATGGCATTTTCCGAAATGGAAAGAAATTCTTTCTTTATTTCAATGACTTATGAGTATTCGCAAAGGCGGAACGTTTGATGACATTTCTCTTTCAGAGAAAAATATCTCCAACAGACAATAGAAGATCTTCGAAGGTCTTTTCATGAAACACTTCTTGCAATTCAAGCATTCATAAAAAACAGACTAATTAAGTGACAGATTATAGATTTTTGTTCATATGAGAGAGAGAGAGAGAGAGAGAGAGAGAGAGAGAGAGAGAGAGAGAGAGAGAGAGAGAGAGAGAGAGAAAGCTACCATTACTAGTTGAGAATATATTCCTCCATTTACAAAGCAGTTCTGTGTCTAATTATCATAACGTCAAAGACAGCTGGATGCAGAATATATACGTATGCTAAGCATTGATTCCCAGAAGCACTTCATGAAAATTAAGGATTAGAAATGTCACGGAAATTCAGGAATGAGGAATAAAGAATATTATTTAATAATTGCAGATTATAAGGACTTCTTTTGACTAGCATTCTAAAATTGGGATTTGCTGTATTTCGTTGATGGTCTGACGTCAGAGGAGGTTGAGCAAGGCATGGCTGGTACAGTACCTCGATTTGACCTAAAGTCAATCGTTTATTAAGGTTGTGTTTCATGTATATTAGTATAGTGTTTGTACATCTGTATGTTACATAAATACAACTATTATTAGATTAATTTTGTCTGGAATATGTTGATAGAAGACTAAGGAAATACGAGATTGGGTACTTATTCTCTCTCTCTCTCTCTCTCTCTCTCTCTCTCTCTCTCTCTCTCTCTCTCTCTCTCTCTCTCTCTCTCTCTCTCTCTCTCTCTAATCCACAGTTTTTACTAGCTTTCTATCCATCTATACCTGACTACGACCTATCCTAATTGACTAATGACCAGGTAAACTATCCCCTATTTTCATCAGATCATCAGAGGCGCCAAAGTATTGAAAAAAACGAACCCAATCCGCCTCATTTCATCCATGAATCGAACGCAGTCTCTCTTCGTGGAGGATTGAATGTCACGGTCACTACACCGTGAGATTATGAAGAGTTGTGATCTGCCCAAGACCTACAGACCTCATCTGTAGGTCTTGGTTCTGCCTCAAACATATCTATGAACAACTGAATCTCCTTCATTGTCTTGACTTGTTTAAGAAACCAAATGTCTGACCGTTTCGTTTGTCTCCTTGAAATTCGAAGAATAATTTCTGAAGTACAATTCCTTTATAATCATTTCGAATTTATGCTTGATCTCTGCAAAACCCCAAATCATAAGAATAGACAAATAAATGGACATCAACATTTTTTCTATTCAAATGTTCCCACAAATGTTATCTCAACATTAATCATTAGTTTCATGTTTTTTTAGATTAAGGGCTTTGGTATAGTTCATATTATGAAGGGTCACGTTTGAGGGTCCGGGTTTGCCGTGCCTGACACCGCTTGGTCTATTCTGTCTCATTTCCCACTACTTTCTATTATCATTTATGGGTTTATCGAAACAGAGCGTTTAAAGATTGAAGCTTTTATTCTCTCTCTCTCTCTCTCTCTCTCTCTCTCTCTCTCTCTCTCTCTCTCTCTCTCTCTCATGGCCAGAGATATTCCAAATTCCATCCAATGAATGACTCGAGAAGTACCATTTCACCAGAGTTTGACCCAGTAATGAACATCAAGTCTTCTTCTTCTTCTTCTTCTTCTTCTTCTCACAATATAAGAATAATATCTAAGGTTCAATTTTCTTCTCAGTTTTATAGAAGTTTTACTGAAAACAGTAACCACATTATTGAATGTTCTTTTCAAGTTTAGGAGTTTACTTATTTATTCTTTTGGAAGTTCAAACTTGGATGGTATAATGTTGCATTTTGTAATTATTGTGTGTTGAGAGAAGATTCAAGTATCTGGAAAGTCACGGGATTACAAAACCAAAGGTTGGAAAGGATGGCAGAAGTAAAGATTAAACTGAATTAAAACAGTAACAAAGAATACAGGTAAAATGAAGAAATAAAACTTTCATTTTATTACTTATTATACTTGGCTGTGTAGCTTACGAACTTCCAACTAAACGAAATTGCACCTTGCCTAAGGATAAAAGACTTATTAATAAAAGCAGAAACAAAACTTATCTCCCTCGTCTGCTGCGAGAATCGAACGCTGGTCTTTCCATCTGACTCAATATGACGTTGCCACCACACCACAAATACCATCGTGAAAGGATGGCTGTCAGGGGAATTATATCTCTAGAAGAGTTGTGGCTGACTCACAGTCCGAGATGGAACTTTCCTGGCTAATATCAGTCGGGGGAACTATATATGTAAAGAGTAATTGTGGGTTTCATTGTAGTGTAATTGTGTAATGAGTTACTCTTGAACAGCCTTGCATATTGTTACCATTTAAGATTTTGTGTTTGTTTTTATAATTATTTGTTAAGAAATTGATTGCATTTTTTATGTAACATTTATGGAAAATTATTGATATTTTACATAGCCTATGTAGTGTAAGAAAAAGAAATCTAAGTTTTAGAAAGAGGCTGATTAATATTATCCCACTCTCCATGCAAATTTATGCAACATGAATTGAGAAAATATTATTGCATACCCATTAGGGTAGGCTATATGGCAATAGGTGTGTTAACAGTATTAGGTTCTATGGGGTGATCTCCTCGTCGTATATGCAGTGATCAGGCCAATATGTAAAGTCAGGTCATTATGTGTGTTTAATTTGTTTCCAAGGCGTGTTCGTTATTGTAGTATGGAATTGCCACCCCTATCTGTCACTGTGTTTAGGCCACTTAAAATTGTTGAATGTCAGCCTCTAATTCACAAACAATGGGGAGGGTGTTGTTGTTAATTAACTAATATCATTTTTTCATGCATTTGATATTTTTTAAACAGTGTGTATGATAATTTTATAATGATTCAAAGCACCTTTAACACACTATCAATATGTCATAAATTAAAAATAATTTTTTGTTGCAATAATAACCACATCTTGATGTTGGGAAGTCAAGAAAGGATATGCAATCAGCAGTCATATGTTCGTGGTGTAGATCCATGTCTGATTTTGCCAGTGAATAATCTATTCTAGTTTTTCGATCTGGGAATCTTCACATTGCGCAGCGCCAAAGGAGAGTATTCCAACACGGTGCAGATTCTGAGATGGGTCGCAACATATGTACCACTAAACGTACACAATTATATCTGTTCATTCTTTGCACTTTAGAGAGATGTATTGTTTTGCATGTATACGATATGAATGAGTCCTTTCATGGACTTTTGTTTCTCCCAATTTCCACCTACAACAAATCAACCATGGAACTCAAAGGACGAGGTTTTAAGAAACTCCGAAGGATAGAATCAGTTAAGGAATATAAATAATCAGGAAAATGGTACTAGGATGAAGGAAACCAAAGTCTTATCATAAGCAAAAGGGAAGCAATAATAGAATAGGCTACATGGTACAGGAAGTTAGGAAGTATGGAGACAGTAACAGAGTAGGAGATTTGGCATTGTTAGTGAGAATAAAGATCTATGATACAGTAGTAGTAATAAAAGAAAAAGAAATGAAAGAACTAGAGAGTAAACAGTACAAAATTATGAAAGGAATGTTTAAACAGGTTTCTACTACACCTTACTGGGGGCTAATAGCAGAAATAGGAATACGGCCAGTTGAAAATAGAATACAGTAGGAAAAATGTGATGTTATTTCATAACATCAGATGACAAATGGCTAGTTAAGAAAGTAGTGGAAGATCAAATAAGAGAACCATATGGGGAATGTTGGAGAAAAAGTATTAAAGAAATATGCAATGAATATCATATTAAAATTGAAGAAGTAAGAGAGTATAAATAAACAAGAAATTTAAAAAAGAAACAAAAATTAAGAGGCAAATGAAATTGAAAGAAAAATAGAAGCAAGAAAAGCAGAGATGACCAAACTGAGGTTTTTGAGTAGTAATGGCAGAAGAGACTGCATAGGTGAACTTGACACTAATGCGACAGTAATGTTTATGAAAACTAGGTTAAATGTGCAAGAATTAAAAGAAATTATAGAAACAGAAATGATAAGGATACCCTTTGTGTTGTGTATAGGGAGGAAGAGGATACTACTGAGCATTTGGTCAAGTCATCCATAAAACTCGCACACTGGTCATTTTGGAGAATGATTAAGTCCCTAATTTGATAGACAAAGAGATGTGCTAGGGCGTAATATTTGTGGCATCCTTTAACAAACAAAGGCAATTCTACAACCAAACATTTTTAACCAGAAAGTTCTACCCTGAAGGTGTTTTTGAGCTCTGATATGTGCGTTTTAGCTATGCAAAATACCAATGATTAGTAAAAGGAGTTGCTGTATTGCTTTCTGTTCCAAACGGTTATGCAACATTTGATGTTCAAACTGACTGATTTGTGTTTAAGTAACTCGGTAATTTACTTACCTCAATTATTCAAGGTTGTAATTGCTTTCGTTTCTGTACCTATTTATAGATGTGATTACCTAGATTTTTTGGCTGCAACAACCAATGAATGCCACTTAACTTTTTTATATATTTAATTTTTCATGGCAAACCGTAGGATTTTCTTTGGAATTGGTTTTACCTGGAGCTACAAGAATACTGCTGGTACTTATATAAGCATCATACATAACCTACGGAAAAAACAAAAGTAGCGAACAGAACCATTTGCTGTCCATAATTCTCTCTCTCTCTCTCTCTCTCTCTCTCTCTCTCTCTCTCTCTCTCTCTCTCTCTCTCTCTCTCTCTCAATCTAACGGAATTGCCACTGTAAATGAGGAAGAAAATAATGTAAATTTACTATAGTTTTTCACAATTTGCTATATTTTCTTTCTCCCTCTATATCTGATATTAAAAATTTGTGAGATAGCTTTCGTAAACATAACTGTTTTGATGAAATCTTACAACAGACTAGAAGAGCAGATCTTCCTGTTTCCCCTTAAACATAATTAGAAATAGATCAAAGGTCATTATAGAACAAGAAGGATTAAGAATGTAACATTTATTAACATATAAACTTAAAAAGAGGGATGATATAGAATTGGGTTTTATTTAGTCGCCCTCGAAAGTTAAAACAGAAACGAAAGAAAACTGTGTTGCGAATTCTCCTATTTTCTGCAAAATCTATAAAAAATTGTATAAATTAATCATCATTATAGTCAAACGAAAATAAAGTTTTCACGTTTGTATTCTATCATTTAGTTGCTTTACTTATTAAATTCTGATGGAGCAGGAAAGGCTTCCTCCAATCTCGGTGAACGGTTAATATCACGCAAATTATTGACGAGCTCGATCAGATTGAAAGATATTTTATCATAATGATATGTTTTCGAAAATTTGGGCTATTTAACGTTTTAAGAATTATTTTTTGTGTTTATAATTACTTTTGATGAATTTGGCATAAAATCTTCATATCATGTGGAAGATACGGTAAAAATTTACATAAACAGGTATAGAAATAGAAATCACAATTTCAAAAAGAGGCTGATCAAGTTACTTGGGATGAAGATTACGGATATCACAATATAAATTCTTGAAGATAATATTATTGAAAACCCTCTTGACTGAAGGGTGTAGAAAACAACAATAGCAATCATAATTGCTCAAATATCTCGCATATTGGGTAAATGAACGATGTTAAATATACTATCGTTCCACATTATATACTCTTAATGCTCAGCTTACTACTTTGTGTAATCTATGATTGTAAGAACCATCTAATTTACCCCCAAAATTAGAAGCAATGTAAAGTATGTATTATGTATGGTATTCTATCAAATAGTTACTTTATACATTTTATTGTAAAATAAAGGCTTAATATATCAATATAATGATAAAGTATATAGAAAATAAACATATTTCAATAGAGTAATTTAAAACTTGTGCTAGAATGATTACATAACATATAACTATCATTTGAACTTTAAAATTTTGTTATATGAAATAAATTTTAATTAAAGTATACTGAAAAATTATAAGTTAATATAGATAATATGTAAACATGTCTGTTATTTGTTTAATCACTTGTGAACGAATTAAATCTTGAATGTATTTTTAAAATCTTGTCTAGTGAAATATGAAACAGAAGAATATTTATCTTTTAACTAATTCATTAAGGAAAACACCTTTACAATGTCACTTTTCACATTTGATTAAAATCAATCATCTATAATTTTATCTAAAAGATTTTATCTGCAATTTTCATCTTGGTGCTTTATGAATCCTAAAAATTGAAATATCTTGTTCCGTACTGTAAGTTTATAGATAAAAATCTGCAAAAAAAAAAAAAATATTCATTTTTCATTTTTCTGGGTCACTAATACTAGGTTGGCATTCGTGCAGGCATTTGGTGTAGAGTTCAGCCAGTTTTACCCCTTGAAATCTCCTACATCTCTTATTAGATCAATTGTTAGGCCATCTTCTCCTGCAGCTTTGCCCCTTTTCATGCCTTTTAATGCTTTCTTTACTTCTCCTAATGTTATGTTTGGTACCGGTCCAGGTGTTTCATTATTTCTATTAGTGAATGTGCACGGAAGTATATTACAAGGTGCGGACGGAAAGGTAGGATGACGTTGGCGCCAAGTCAAATTGAAGTGCCCGCCAAAATATATGTGTTTTCTTCCACTTACAAATATATGAATTATGGGTTAACAGAAACATGTTATGAAACGATACATATATCAAAATGTAGCTCTGGTAGAGCGGAATATATATACATAGGAAACCACAGTGTGGCGAAGAGAGAATTTAAATAAATAAGTAGTTTGTCGATATTCTGGACGACGAAGGGATCGGTGTCCTTACAAGTACCCCCCCCCCCCCCAAGACATCGGGCTGCGTAGAGGGCTGATGATCAATCTTCGTATCTTTTTGGGCGTCGGAGGATTCCTCTTGTTTTTGAACGGAGGGGCGCGCTGGCGGTCGGTGTAAGGATCTCTTCCTCTTGTCGTCGTTTGATGATTTTTCTTTCGTTGGGCGGCTTGTTTTGAGGTGGAACTCTGGATATGCCAGGTCCAGCGGAGACGGTGTCGCTTCCTTCGAGAAACGCTGGTTTCACGCGGTCTATTGAGACCCAGTCCTCTTGGCCATGGACGTCGAGAAGGAAGGCTTTCGTTGTCTTTTTAATTATCTGGTAGGGACCTCGATAAGGTCTAGTCAGTGGTTGTCGATGAGCGTCGACACGGACGAAAACGTACCTGCAGTCATCCAGGCTTTTTGGCTTGAAGTGCTTGGTTCTCTCCTGGTAAGTTTTGAGACACGCCCTGAACTTCCTGGCGATGTCCCTTAGGTGATCCAGCTGCGTGTCGTCGGTTGATGAGGGAAAGAATTCGCCAGGAACTGCGAGCGCTTCCCCGTAAACCTTTTCGGCGGGCGAAGGTTCGCCGTCTGCGCGAGAGGCGGTGCGAAGGCCGAGGAGTACCCAAGGAAGTCGTGATTTCCAGTCCCCGTCGGTGCACCTCGCCATCAGGGGCGCCTTGAGGGCACGGTGAGTTCTTTCGACCATGCTGTTTGCCGCGGGGTTGTATGCCGTGGTGCTGTGGAGCGTCGTCCCCATCAGGTTCGCCAAAGCGAGCCATATTTCTGAGAGGAAAGCGGGGCCTCTGTCAGTCGTGATGTCGTCAGGAACGCCAAACCTGCTCACCCAGCTTGACAGGAGGGCTTCGGCGCATGCTTGAGTCGTAGCTTCGGTCATCGGCAATGCCTCCAACCACTTCGTGGAGCGATCGATGATCGTAAGTAGGTAGCGAGCGGATCCAGAAGGGGGCAATGGTCCCACGACGTCGATGTGTATATGGCCGAAACGTCTTTTTGGCTGGGGAAAATCGCCTACCCCCGATTCGGTGTGACGGCTGACCTTGCTTGACTGGCAGTTGATGCATGACTTCGCCCATTCCCGGGCGTCCTTTTTTATCCCTGGCCAGACAAACTTTTCAGACAGAAGGCGAGCGGTGGTGCGTCCTGAGAGGTGGGAAAGTCCATGGATGATATCGGATATTTTCCTTCGGCAGGAGGCTGGTACCCAGGGACATGGGCGGCCCGTGCTGGTGTCGCAAAGAATAGTTACTCCTGCTGGTCCGAGGGGAATCACACTTATCTTGAGCGCGGATGGCCCCGTCAGGTGATCCTGTGCTTCTCGGTCGGTGCGTTGTTCGGTTGCGAGCTTGGCGTAGTCGATTCCCAGGTGGATCGCGTCAATTTCAATCCTTGAAAGGGCGTCCGCGACTGGGTTTTTCTTTCCTGGGACGTAACGTATGGTGCACCCGAATTCGGCGATAGATGCGAGATGACGTTGTTGTCGGGAGGACCATGCGTCCGTCGATTTCGTGAAGGCGTGTACGAGGGGTTGATGGTCCGTCGCGATTGTGAAGGGGGTACCCTCCAAGATGTGCCTGAAGTGGCGGACGGAGAGGTAGACGGCGAGGAGTTCCCTATCGAAAGTGCTGTATCTTGTTTCGGCGTGTTTCAATTTCTTGCTGAAGAATGCCAGCAGTCGAGGAGAACTATCGACGAGTTGCTCCAGCACAGCCCCACAGGCGACGTTGCTGGCGTCGGTCGTTAGTCGTAGGGGGGCGTTGTCGACGAAATGAGCCAGGGTGGTGGCATTCGCAAGGGCATCTCTCGTCCGAGCGAATGCCTGTTGCTGGGGCAAACCCCACTCGAGTTTTTTTGCCTTTCCTTTCAGGACGTCGTCGAGGGGTGACAGGGTTAGTGCGATGTTGGGGATGAAGCGCCTGTAGTAATTGACCATTCCCAAGAACTCCTGAAGTTGGCGAATGGTCGTAGGCGTTGGGAACTTCCTGAGGGCGTCGACCTTGGTTGTCATGGCTTTTACCCCGCGCGAGGATTCGCGGTGACCAAGGAAATCCACTCCTTCCGCACCGAACGTGCATTTGTCGAAGCGTACGACTAGGCCGTTCTCCTGTAGGCGCCTTAGGACGGTGCGGACGTGTCCCCGGTGTTCCTCCTTGGTTTTCGAGAATATCAGGATGTCGTCGACGTAGCAGACGCAGAAAGGTAGGTCACCCAGAATGCTATCCATTAGTTGTTTGAAGGTCGCCCCGGCGTTGCGTAGACCGAAGGTTGAGTATGCGAAGGTGTAGGATCCGAACGGCGTTACAATGGCAGTTTTCGGGATATCTTCCGGGAATACGGGGACTTAGAAATAAGACTTGAGGAGGTCCATCTTGGTAAAAAACTTTGCGCCGTGCAACGCGTTCGTTAGGTCCTGCATGTTGGGCAGCGGGTAATGATGGGGCGTTGTGATGAGGTTGAAGCGCCTGTAGTCGCCGCAAGGTCTCCAGGACCCGTCCGGCTTTTTAACCATGTGCAGGGGTGATGCCCAGGGGCTCGATGCTTTCTTACAGATACCCATGCGTTCCATATCCTCGAAGGCATCCTTCAGTTTCTGAGGCGGGAGGCGGCGGAATTTGGCGTGAGTGGGAGGTCCTGTCGTTGTGATGTGGGGGTAGATACCAAGCTTGGACGGGGAACCTGGTGAGTGTCTGAGCTCGGGCGCGAAAACCTCGGGAAACTCTCGTAGGAGATCGGCGTAGGGGTGCGTCGTTACGGCGGATACGGACATTGTTGCAGGGCCGTGTTCTAGGGCGCGGGACTGGCAGGTTCCCGTGTCGATGAGACGTCTGTTAGCGACATCGACGAGGAGTCCATGGTGGGCGAGGAAATCCGCACTGAAGAGGGGGCGATTGACGTCGGCGATAGCGAAGGGCCAAGCATACGAACCGCCCATGATAGATATGTTGAGGGTCTTGATCCCATAGCACCATATGGGAGATCCGTTGGCGGCGATGAGTGAGGGAGCGTTTTTGTCGGGACCACGGTCTAGGTCGGACTTCGAAGGAGGGAATGTTGACTGCATTGCGCCGGTGTCCACCATGAGCCTACGGTTGGAAATGGTACCGAGGATACAGAAACCAATTTTGTTTTGGTTAACTGCGGCTGCGATGGTGGCAGGTGGATGCTTCTGGCGTCATCTTCTAGGGAAACTGCATGGTGCTCTACATTTCTTGGCGTCACTGCCGAACTGTTGGTGGTAGAAGCACCATGCCGGGTTAGGCCTAGGGTTCGGTCGCGTCGGTTGCAGTGGTTTCTTTCTTGATAGAATGTTGATCTCGTCGTCCTCAAGGGCCATTGCCGAGGAGTCTATGGAAGAGCAGCTGCTGAAGGAGGAGAACGGAGGCGGCGTTGACGATGATGCTCCGAGGCGAGATGCTTTGGAGGCCTCGTGGAGCTTCTGAGCCTTCGACAGGAGTTCGTTCATCGGGAGCGTGTCGGCATCTGTCAATTGGGCCCGTAGGCGTCGAAGAAAGATTTCGCGGGATAAGCTAATCTCACGTCGTCGGCCGTTGCTGTCTGTTTCGGGGAGCATAAGCAGGCCGGTTAGCTCATCCCACGCCTCGACAGGAGAGGTGTCACCCATGGGCTTGCCGGCGAGGTCCAGTACTTTCTGTGCCCTTGCTGAGACAGAGAGGGAGTAGATACCGATGAGTTTCGTTCTCAGGTCGTCGTATGAAACTTGGCCGGCCTGGGCGTCGAGCCATGGGGAAATCTTGTTGAATACCCCTTCAGGTATGGAGGTGAGAACGATGTCAGCCTTGGCGCAGGAGTCGCTGCGTCTAGCGACGCGGAAGAGTACGTCCGCTCTCAGGAACCAGGAAGCGGTGTTGTGTTGAGAAAAGGGCGGCAGTTTGACTTTGGGCGTGGAGGCGAGGCCGTTGGGTGCGATGGCCGTGTTGCTTCCTGCATCGTGGCCAGACGACGAGTCGGCGAAGAGGTGAGAAGTTGATATGTCGGTTAAGCTCATCCTACTGCCTTACGTTCACCGAAGTGTGGGAGAACCAAAGGCAGGTTCGTGCCCAAGGTAACGGAGTATGTAGAAGGTAGCACGGCCGTAATAAGTCCGTTGATGGCAATGCCAAAACCGCTGATGCTACTTTCAACTCCGGGGTCACCAGTTGTAAGGACAGTGAGACAAGTGTCACCAAGATCAACTGATACTTTATTTGAATGTGCATGGAAGTATATTACAAGGTGCGGACGGAAAGGTAGGATGACGTTGGCGCCAAGTCAGATTGAAGTGCCCGCCAAAATATATGTGTTTTCATACACTTACAAATATATGAATTATGGGTTAACAGAAACATGTTATGAAACGATACATATATCAAAATGTAGCTCAGGTAGAGCGGAATATATATACATAAGAAACCACAGAGAGAATTTAAATAGATAAGTAGTTTGTCGATTTTCTGAACGACGAAGGGATTGGTGTCCTTACAAAGTTATTTCTGATATCACTATTGTATAGCTTGGCATAGAAATCATCTGCAATTTTTATTACTCCATCTCTATTGGGGATGATATTTCCATTATCATGTCAAGATGCCTGAAAACTTTAAATCAATCAATCAATCCATTATCATCCAAACCCCGGACAGTGGAGTAGAAATAGATGCATTATATATATATATATATATATATATATATATATATATATATATATATATATATATATATATATATATATATATATATATATATATATATATATATATATATATATATATCCAACACTGGGTCTTTAGAATTAAAGTTCAGTGAAAGATTGAAAAGTCAAATCAGACAATGGCTAGGTTAAGTAAAATTTAGAAATGAAATCGCCCTGAAATTACATATAAAAAATTAGATTATATACCAGTTCAGTGAGATCGGTGTTACAGTATGGATATGAGTCATGGTAAGACGATGAAACAATTTCCAATAGATTTAGTAGATTTGAAAACAAAGCCTCAGAAGGATATTGGAAGTCAAATGGCAGGACAGGATTAGAAATAAATTTATAAGAGAGATTACCCTAGTGCCATATATGGATGAGATCATGGTGAGGGGTAGATGGAGATGGTTTGGGCATGCTCTTCGCACTCCCAAGAGATATTAGTTCACCAGACTTTCAACTGGTCTCCACAAGGCACTAGAAGAGTTGGAAGACCCAAACCTACATGGCTGAAGACTATGAAGTGTGAAGTAGGAGATAATGAATGGAGAAGTAGGCCTATTGATTTAAAAGTTCAAGATAGAGACGATAGGTGAAATCTAACTGAGGCCCTTTGCGGCCACGTGGTTTAGTCACTGTCTATACAAGCTTGCCAACCAGGGTTCGATTCCCGGTCAGACCCAAGCTCTTGTCTTTGTGTGATTTCACCTGGGACTTTGATCCCGAGGTCGTTAAGAGAATCCAGACATTAATGTATCAAAAATATGTATGGCTTAGTTGAATATGAAAAGCACGTCTATATGTGCAACATTTATCATATATATATATATATATATATATATATATATATATATATATATATATATATATATATATATATATATATATATATATATGTATTATTTTTCCTTGTTTCCTCTCCTCACTGGACTATTTTCCCTGTTTGGGCCCCTGTGCTTACAGCACCCTGCTTCTCCAACTGGGGCTGTAACTTGGCAAGTAATAATAATAATAATAATAATAATAATAATAATAATAATAATAATAACTATAATAATAATAGTAATGACAAATAATATATATATATATATATATATATATATATATATATATATATATATATATATATATATATATATATATATTATATATATATATATATATATATATATATATATATATATATATATATATATATATATATATATATATATATATATATATATATATATAAACTTCTTTTTTACCGCTATCTCCAAAATAAAGGGGTCGTTTGCCTGACAGGATCCATATTTCTAATAGTATCAGGCATAGTATTATTCTGACAGAAATTCTGTCTTCAATTCTTGGACGCCAAGGAGATATTGTAGCTGTTTTATATGTGTATTTGTGTGTGTATGTCGGTCTGTCTGTCTTTGTATCTGTATGTTTGTGTTTTCCAAAGCTTTGTTGAAATGGATTTCTCCTTATGCAGAGACGAGACAATTACCAACAGTTTGACGAATGAATGTGTCTCCACTCAATGAACTCTGAGTTTTCCTCTCCCTTCCATTCCACTTCAAGTTTTAATGAACAGACGGAGACACAGAAAGGAGAAGGTTTGTGTGTAAAACCTTTTGAACAGGAATTTATTGTCCCGAGTTTCATAACAGGAAGAGTAATTCGGTTGATAAAGTATAAGAAGGATAAGGAAAGATCGACTCAAAAGAAACCTTTAATTTTACTATAATAATTTTAATGTGATTTTTGTTATCACAAGGAAGGATGCTCATTTGACACCGTTAGTTATTTCCTCTCCATCACTCGAAGACAGAAGATTTA
This sequence comes from Palaemon carinicauda, assembly GCF_036898095.1. Lineage (NCBI taxonomy): Eukaryota > Metazoa > Arthropoda > Malacostraca > Decapoda > Palaemonidae > Palaemon > Palaemon carinicauda. The sequence goes on from NC_090749.1 coordinate 11,902,172, forward strand.
AAGACATTAATCAAGATATGTAGTTGATACTCGAAGGAGAAGACATAATTATCTCTCGTGAAGGTTTATAGTGAGAGGGAAAACATACATATCCTCTCTTAAATGTTTAAAGGCCGCTCATGAATGGCAAAGACAAGGGACAGCACAATGCCCTAGAAAGTAGGACAATGCCCTGGAAACTGACCTTATATACATATGATTAGCGGCTAAATTAAGACCCTTTCTACTCAAGCTAGGACCAGGGACGGCCAGGCAATGGCTACTGAGGACTCAGCAGGTAGACCTATAGAATCCCCCCAAACATCACATCCAGCTCACAATGATGGTGACTTTGCAGACAATACAAGAAACTACCGAGTTTAAGCAGGTCTCAAATCCCAGTCCAGCAGATCGCTAGGCAGAGACGTTTCCAATAGCACAACTGTCATCAGAGTCTGAATAAGCCTTTATGAATCCCATAATTTACCTCTGAGGCCACATAGTTGTGCAGTGAGTAAGGAAGTTTTCCATAGACTAACGGAAAGTGGAATCATGTAACATTCCTTACCTTTATTTGTAGATAACTGGTTTGAAATGAAACTACTCATAGTGATGATGCCAATAAACTAATTTCTTTCTTTGTTTCTGGTTATCAATTATATGGAGGGTACTCAGTGTCTCCATTTGGAGTAAGAGAATAGAATTCTTTTATGTTATGTAATTTTTCGGAAATTTAATCTCAGATATTTATTTTATTTATCGACTGAGCTTTCCTGATAATATACTCATATGCAGAAAACTAATTAGGGAAGAACCTTGAAGAAATGCTCTGTAGTCAGTTTTCTACAATATGATTTTATTGATTAAAGTTATAGAAAATCTTCTCACTCATGTATTAAATCAATGGAAATAAGAGAAATCAAAGTTTTTATATTCAGATGGGATAAAACAATTTTTATGAATGTCAAAAAAAGGGAGACTAATTCGAAAATATATTGGAGCATTTGTTAAATACATTTTCTTTGACATTTAATTTGTTTTATACTAAACTTTCATTGTTGCCTCGATGTGGGGTCACCTTTGATTAACGCCCAGGAAGCCTCTCGTACAAAATATCCAAATCCTTCTTACAGTCCTGAGTATGAGCCTTGCAACCGCATCCCCTCTACGAAGTAATGGAAAAAGACCCTCGGTAATCAAGCATCATATTATACAGAGTAATTATGATCCCCGATTTCTCTCTCTCTCTCTCTCTCTCTCTCTCTCTCTCTCTCTCTCTCTCTCTCTCTCTCTCTATAAAACCCATACATACACAAACACATATGGTAGCCTACCCTCCTTTCCGAGTTAATTAATATTCAGTTTCAAGAATGGTAACTTCTTGGCAACAAAAGTGTCTCGTTATTATTGCCATATCTCTTTTTTTAAAAAGAGAACCAGTACCAGCAACAGAATTTATTCGATATTTTAGTCACTGAGTTGAAAATTACATTTAGTATCAATGTATTATCATTCCTAGTTTTGTCTCTTATTGTATTCGATCCCTGTTGCATGTTTAATGTTATGATCACAGCTTAGAGGAAGCTTTAGAAAGCAACTTTTAAACATATGCAAGGGAAAAACAACCACTCAGTTTAACAGTCTTGAGCCGTTTGCTTATATTATTGAAAGATGGGTCCTTCTAGCTCTCAGATCCTGTTCCACTATTTGGGATTAGGTCAGGACTCGACCCATTTTAAGAGTCCGTTGGCCTGGTCACGGCATAAGTTGCGTATTACATTATTCATGAGAACGTTTATGCATGGTCCTGCATGTCTCCTCCCTGGGGGAGATTTATTGCAGTTCCTGATCTGAATTTACATTGGGAGGCAATGGATCAACCTGAATTGCACATGTGTGGGACATTCTCCTCTTTTCTGAAGGTGAAGATCATCTTTTTCCTTCGCTCATTATCTCTTCTCTCATTCCCGAAGGATCATCGCTAAGAAGGATAATATGTCAACTATGAATGAGCTTTGGCAGGGTCGGAACATGAAAAGGTTTCCCAAATAACAGCAAATGATTCAGACTTGGGTTTTAGTTTTCTTTTCTCTGAGGTCTTATGGTTGACATTTGCTTCTGACGATAGTGAAGAGAGAAGGAAGGAAGCCTCGTGCAGAGGAAAAGCCTCCATGAGATTTACTCTTCTCGTTCCTTTCTCTTATTTCATCCTTTTGTTGTTTTCTTTACGATATGTTGTTTAATGTTTGTATCTCTTTATTGGTTATAATTATGAAGAAGTTGTTTTATTATCTTGATTTGGTGTCTATTCTATTTCTATTTTCAGTTTCGAACTTATTAAACAAATGTGAACTATAAATGAAGTGGAGGATGATAAATATTCTTTTACAATAATCATCTCTTGTATTACCCTCTTTGATAAGTGTCTAACCTAATCTATTTTAGTGATGGTCCTTTCAATCAAATAAAACATCACCAACAAAGGTTATTGACTAATAAAAGTGGGAAACAAAGGTTGAATTTGGACTAATGTTGAACACCTGTTGGTCTCCTGATACACAACATAGGAAGGTCTTTTGTCCATCTGCTCCAAGATCCTGATCACAGTCTTCGTTGATCAGCAGTGTGAGGAATCAGTGGCCCCTGAAGAGATACTTCCGTAAATTCCTTCTGAGAATAACAAACCACGATCTATTAAATGAATCTACTAACCAACAGTATTGTAACAGCAAATTACAAATCACAGGTCCTGTACTGATTTCTCTGCTTTAACTGAAACGAAAAAAGCTTGCCCTTTCTAATGAAGTCGATATGAACATTTTCATTACTGGATATCATAAATAAAATGATGAAAGTTATGAAATCAACAATTTTTTCATCAGGTTTTAAACTCTATTTAAAAAAGACTGGGATCCACAAGAAATTTCACAGATATATATTATATTCATATGTAATTTAAAGGAAGGCAATGACTTTCCTTGTGAAGGTCGTTACGATCTGACAAATACATTTCGGATCCCTGTTGAGAGTATTTATTTTCGAGTCTACCCGGTCAAAATGGGTACCAATTCAAGCTCCAAGGGGCCATAGAACAACACGATTTCGGCTAATATCATCAGTATTCTAGCAGTGCCTCTTAGATTTATTACAGAATTTTACTTTCATAGAATCTTTTTCCCTTAGTATGCTTTTAGTTTTACCATAGATTTTCATCTTAAAGCCAACTGATATATATATATATATATATATATATATATATATATATATATATATATATATATATATATATATGTATATATATATATATATATATATATATATATATATATATATATATATATATATTTTATATATATATATATATATATATATATATATATATATATATATATATATATATATATATATATATATATGTGTGTGTGTGTGTGTATGTGTGTGTGTGTGTGTAAAAATCACGAAACCTGACATGTAATGAATATCAAATGTATTATAGCCACGAAAGGAAAAATGAAAAAGACTTTATTGGAGTTAGTACTTTCATCCAATCAGGACATTATCAAACTCAGCAATGAGAGTACATATACACAGACATCGTATTTATACTGGAGAAGGGGATCCAACAGCTGTTAGTTTCTTAATAATTCCGGAGAAGTCAGATTTTAGATAAAAGGATAATACTGGATTAACGAAAAACAGACCTGGGCTTAGCTTCAAATTTCTACCTTGAGTACAGGAGATTATAAATGATTCAACAATATTCCTTTGGAAATAGTCATTTACATGTATTACTTTTTCCGTCTTTGACCAACCAATTCTGTGACTTGACCCTAACCAGTGGGAGGCCAAGGCATTATTAAGAGAACCCCTGGAGACGGCCACCTGATGTTGTTTTAATCTGACTGGTATACTTTTTGATTTTTGGCTAACATAAAATAGGTTACACTCTGAACAAGGAATGCTATATATTACATTATTATCATTTCCAGAAGTATTCTTAATTAACATGTTTTTTAATGTACAATTATATTTAAACACTACAGCAATGTCTAGTTTTTTTCAAAAGGGGTAAAACATCTAAAAAACAAACATGAAATGGCAAACAAAGCATATTATTAATTGTTTTCTTTCGCTCTAATTGGACACTATAAAATGTTTTCTTAGCCTTATTCATACATTTTTCTAAGAAATATTTAGGATAACAAAGATCTGTTGCGATTTTTTGTATTTTAGTGAACTCCTCCTCAATGTAATCTGGGCTACAAATTCTCAATGCCCTAAGGTACATGGAGGAAAAAACTGAATGCTTAATATTTCTAGAGTGACCGGAGTAACTCCAATCAAGTCTTTTTCATTTTTCCTTTCGTGGCTATAATACATACATATATATATATATATATATATATATATATATATATATATATTATATATATATGGATACTCGAACGTATGCTTTGGTTGCTATGCAATGTGTTGTTTCTTGAGTTTTTATTAATTTTTCTTGAATCAAGTTGATCACTTTGGCAGCTTCAACACGAGATATACTGCCTCCATGATTGTGTACTCCCAATCGTTTTGCAATGCAAACTTCATTTGCCTGACCTCTTGAATGAAAATTGATTTTATAAAACTTGTTAAATTCCCAATAAGTTTTTTCACCACTTGTTCGCTCTTTCCCTAGTAGATGACAATTGTCCACTAGTTCTTCTTATATTTTATGCTCACGACGTAGGGTATAATACTTCAGAGTTGTCTTCTTGAAGGTTTAGTTTGAGTTATTTCAGATTTTTGCTTCTCGCGAGACAAGAAGAGAAAAGTTCTATTAAGAATTTCGTATATAGAGAGAGTCAATTAGATCACCGTCAACAGACAAGTGCTTTGTATTCTTTTGTTCATTTATTTCTTTGGCTTTGTGCGGTTTATTTAACTTGCGGTGAAAGAAACACAACAATAGAATTACTGGCGTTGGGATATATTGCCGTACAATTACAATGAAATTATAATGTATGAAATGTAATGGCCATGCGAAGAAATTACCACTATAAAATTCCCACAAAGAAATTACAGTGAATCACACAATCAATACACCTTTCATTATATTATCTTGATTGTGTTGTATGCCCATGTTGCATCACTTCGCAGTCCCAATCACCTCCACCATATGAACAATCTCTCCAATGCGTGAATTATCCTTTTCTCGAATCCTATGCAATCCATAATCATAATTGGGTTTCATCATGGACTAGTGGAAGTAATTGCTAATAATTAACATAATATTAACTCATGGAAATTTACTGAAGAATTTTCCACTTAATGAAACCAGAATTAGATTACGGAAGAATAATTTTCTTCTTCACCTCTGTTTATAAGAAGATTTGATCTTATATAAAACCTGCACAAAAACATAAGATCCTTCATGTGAGCTTAATTTAAATGAATGAAATTCGGTTAAGATTTACAAATGGAAAGTTCATTCTAATTTTCATGAAATAATTCCTCTTACTTTTTTTATCCAAACATCGATTCACTATCCACCTTTAAGTCCAATTCGATTTGCTTCTCAGCGCGAGATTGACGAAAATTAAATGAATGGTTCTGTCACAGCTTTAAGTATTTTTACAATTAATTTTTTTTTATTATTGTTAATGGTATCATAAGTACAATTATCAGCCTTATTCAGTGTGAAAATAAACATATATATCGCAAAACAGGCTTCCATTGAACAAACATAAACGAAAAAGCAATTTTTTTTTTCTTTCCGTTTCGCTCACTTTTCAGCATCCAATTGACTTTTAAATTTCGTTGAAACTAAAATCTTCTAAAACATTTAAGCGATACTAATCGCTATAATAAAAACCAATGAAAAGACAAAGGCGGAAAGGGATGTAAACTGCTTTGGGAAACTTTCTGACTGTCAATCCACAGAGACTTTTATTTGAAGCAACAAAGTTTTGAACAATATCAACATGAAAGACATTACACCGTTTCTTTAAGGGGAAATGAATTACAGATTTTTTTTCAGGTAATATTTCTTCTGGGTGTTCTACTAATGGTCATTCCATATTCTGAATTACAGAGATGAGTCTCTCTCTCTCTCTCTCTCTCTCTCTCTCTCTCTCTCTCTCTCTCTCTCTCTCGTAAAATAGTGCTCATTTCATGGTAAGAGCTTTCGTATTGAAACTTCCCTTTTATTTGCATTTTGCTGTAAGTATATTGAACCAGTTTAGATTGGTTTTGAAGATATAGATTTACAATTTTGATGATACTTTTCCTAGTATTTCTATCACCTGCAGATTCATTTAACATATTGTGTTTTGTTAATGAACAAAAGGACACAGTATTTGTTTTCAGATTTTGTGATCAATTTCCATTTCAGCTTGATCTCACCCTGTTGTTCCAAGTTGATATTAAATAAGGTTGAACCTAAATGTCAGACCTTCAAATATTTTCATTATTTCGTGTTAGTATTTTATGAAAGAATAAAGAGAGATTGTGCTTATAGTTTCAAAATGTTTTTAGAGAAAAATCAAGATTGTTAAAAGGATTCATCTTGATCAAATGTTTTTTATAAGGGAATTCTTCACACTTGAAAGTGCTATGCTTATCCCAGAAGTAAGTATATGGCGACACCTATAAAGAGTTCAACCCAACCCAACCTTGGTCCCGTTTCACATCATCTTCATCAACCTTTCCTGGCAAACCAAAGTGACTGATGGAATGACCCACTAAAACGGATCCTTCTTAACATTCTGTAACTTCCAACGGGGAAAAAAAAACATCAAATAGATGTTACTCAATAAATAGAAGCTTGAACACTTCGGGCCTTAGAACATGAGGTACAAAAACATTTTTCAATATGAGAAAGGTTTCAAGAATAGATATATAAAGCTTTATAAGAAGTGTGGAGAATTAAAAACCTGTTTGAGTTTATATGCATTGCCTTGGAAAATCAAATGAAAATCAATGCTTTCAAGTGATTTCAAATAATTTCCTAATCCTCGGCATTGAGTTTATATAATTTAGAATTGGGTATCCATATGTCAAGGAGAAAACAAAAAGTTTTCATAATGTGTCCATTCCTATTTAAAAGCACAAAAGAAGACAAAATAGACCCCCAAGCACATTAATGCATTCGAAAAGCGGTAATTTCCTTACATTTCCTTAAAAAGAGACCGAAAATAACTAAAGCCTCCAAGCTCTAGTTTTTCATTAGGCCTTTTACTAGATTCCACAAAATATAAACAGAGTATTGCGACGGCCCCTACAGTAAGACACTGCCCCTCCAACTCCTCTTTCCTAAATACTGAACAGAATTCATTCAAAATGATTCAATCTAATTTCATGAAAAGCAGGAATAAGTCTGAATTAATCAGGCTGTAGTAACTGCTATATATTTTCGTTACCATTAAGCAGATTTCAATTTTTGGTGGACCTGGAATGAAGGATATTCAATTTTCATTTGTGATTAGATTCCAGTTTCATGAGGCTGGAATAGAGCTAAGAACTAAATCCCTTAATGGAGATCTTGAACTTTATTATCATAATTTCACTGAATTTATGATGATACTTCCAGCCATTCTGCCTCTCTAAAGAGATTGGTCACTCCCACAAAACAAAGCCAAACTAATTCACCATGTTTATATCGAAATGCAAATAACGTAATGATACCTACGTCCTTATCCTGAACTAAGTAATATATATATATATATATATATATATATATATATATATATATATATATATATATATATATATATATATATATATATATATAGAGAGAGAGAGAGAGAGAGAGAGAGAGAGAGAGAGAGAGAGAGAGAGAGAGAGAGAGAGAGAGAGAGAGAGAGTGATCTCTGCAATATAGAATATTGAATAACAATAATCATAACATACAGGGAGAATGATTTAAGAACCAAAAAGTCTCTATATCATTTGTCAGAATTTTAGTCTGTGTTATTTTTCTTTAAGACAAGAAGCATAATCATTATTCTGTTTAAAACATTTGCTGCTTCAACTAAAAATCTCCATGGTTTAGTGTCGTAAATTTTACCAAGATCAATTTGAGCTCTCTCTCTCTCTCTCTCTCTCTCTCTCTCTCTCTCTCTCTCTCTCTCTCTCTCTCTCTCTCTCTGTATATATTTATGCACACACACACACACAAAAACCCACATATATATATATATATATATATATATATATATATATATATATATATATATATATATATATACATATATATATATACAGGGCCGGATTTAGGCATCTGGATGTCGCCGGGCAATTTATGTGTGGAGGCCCACCCTGCTTGAGGCGGGTGGCGAGCGAAGCAAGCCTCACCGCGTGGCGCTGTAAGCTCCACCGGGAAATCATCATTGTCGGTCCTGCCAGTACTGAATTTTGGTCATCTTAATCCCGTGTGCAAAATGACCTCTCCTGACTCTGTACACTCGAGTATAAAAAGATTATGAAAAGCAGTTTCAAATAAATAGCATATGTTTTATTACCATAAATCTAAATATGTTAGTTTGCCTTCACTCATCAGGACTCTTCACACTTGACTGTACAAACTGACCATTTTTGGAAGATGATCAGGAAGCATAACCCATACTCAGTGCTGCCAATCTCAAAATCAAAATCAAAGCTTCTTTGTAGAATAGAAAAACTATAGCAGTATCTGTATCTAAAGACCAGACACTTTACGAGACTTGGCCCTTGCAAATTTAGTGATCAAAATGTCAAAGTCAATGTCTCTGAGGATGTCATACTCAAGGCTCATCGAAGCCAGGTGACTGAGTCGATCATGATGCATTGTAGTACGAAGTCTGTTTTTGATATACTTCGTTTTACTAAATGAACGTTCTCCAGAGCAATTTGGTACCATAAGCACCAAGTACATCCGTAGCAATACCTCAACATTAGGTAAAGTATCTGCAACTTTCTTGACTAGCAGCAATTTGTAAAGGAAATGTCCCTTCCCAAAGCTATCAGTCTTAACCTAATCATCCAGAAACTAGGTGAAAGAAACTACAAACGGTAAAAGTTCAACACCAAGTGATTGATCCAGATCATCTTTATATTCACAAACTAATTTTACAGCAGCATTTTCTATTTCAGTACAGCTCAGTGATTCCAGTCCGGATAAGAAACCGAAAAGGGAACAAGTGTTCTTGTAGGACTTCAAAGTGGATTAAAAGAACTCAAAAACTGATCAATTACTGGAAGAAAATTATCAACACAAAACTTTTCAGAGTGAGAAAGAATTACTTCCTCAGATCATCCTTAATCAAAAGGATTCAGGCGTACATTGCGGTGACGAATGCGTGTTGGAGAATATTCATCGGTTCCAGATAAGTCTCATCCCTTCTCATAAACATGAAAGCACTCACTTTTCACGTACAAAACATTCCAAGGACTTCAACACTGCTACTGCTGTGTTCAGATCAAGTTTTGGGTCTAGCAGTGTGTTACTTGTAGCATCAACTCAGCCAAGAATGTCATGCCAAAAAACAACATAAATGGAAGTCTCTAATTTTATCATCCTGTCATGGAGTCCATTGACCTCATACCATGCTTTGGCTAGCACATGTTCATCACTTGCTATTTTGGCAAGAGCTTCACAAATTGAGTGATATCCTTGAATAAGTGCTATCACGGCATCTGCTCGACAGGATCATCGTGTTGTAGAAACCCTCTTTGGCACCGATACTGGACCAGATTCAACAGTTTTCAGTAGGTCTGTAAGGATTAAATACCGATGTGTAGAAGCTGTGAAAAACACAAGAACTGCCTCAAGAAAACTGAAAAATGTGAGAGCATCCGGACAACATTCAGCTGCATCTTTTCCAACCAGGTTAGGCGAATGAGCAAAACAGGGTATCCAAACTGCATGAGCATTTCCAGCTGCCACTTTGGCTTGCAGGCAATTATATCTCCCACTCATAGCAGAGACGTTATCATATGACTGACCACGACAATTTTGAATGTCAATGTCATTATCTTCAAGAAACTTTTAATATTTCAAACATTTCTTGAGCCTTGTGTCCTTGATATGAGGTATTTTGAGGGGTAACTGTAAACATAACCTAAATTTCTAATAATATCACGTTTTTTACTTTGGTTTAACTAGTGTTTTCCGTGATGGAAAAAAGATAAATAATAAATATCCACAATTTTGTTTTATTCACGACATAAAAACTTTTAATCTCTATATATTTAGCGAAATTAAAAATTATCTAAGCCTCGGTCCATTTTTGAGGCCCCCTCCCCCCTAAATCTGCCCCTGTTCATGTATATATATACATATATATATACATATATATATATATATATATATATATATATATATATATATATATATATATATATATATATATATATATGTGTGTGTGTGTGTGTGTGTGTGTGTGTTGAGATACTACCGCTAGAGAGTTACGGGGTCCTTTGACTGGCCAGACGGTACTATATTGGATCCTTCTTTTTGCTTACGGTTCATTTTCCCTTAGCCAACACATACACCAAGTAGTCTGGCCTATTCTTTACAGATTCTCCTTTTTCCTCATACAGGTGACAACTCTGTGATTATCAAGCAATTTTTCATCACTAAAGGGGTTAACTACTGCCCTGTAATTGTTCAGTGGCTACTTTCCTCTTGTTAAAGGTAAAAGAGACTCTCTATCTATGGTAAGCAGCTCTTCTAGGAGAATGACACACTAAAATCAAACCATTGTCCTTTAATTTTTGGTAGTGCCATAGCTTTAATAACCTTTTCTTCCGCTGTTTTTGTTTAGAGCTCTCTTGCTTGAGGGTACACTAGGGCACACTATTCAATCTTATTCCTCTTCCTTTTGGTTTGTTGAGTTTTTATAGTTTATGTAGGAAATATTTATTTTAATGTTGGTACTGTTCTTAAGATTTTATTTTTCCTTTTTTCCTTTCCTCACAGGGCTATTTTCCCTGTTGGAGCCCCTGGGCTTATAGCATCCTGTTTTTCCAACTAGGGTTGTAGCTTAGCTTTTGATAAAAATAACAATAATATCAAATGTGAGGTTTCACAACAGAAAAGGTGATGATGAAGGACACGAATAATGATGGATGATGATAATACCAATGTCGATATCAACATTTTGGGTCGAGCAAACTTTCTTCCCAACCGGGTTCCATTTAGGGACACCTTATGTGTTTATTGGACCAATGATTTGTTTATTATGTCTTTTTATCTGGTGGAAGGACGCTGCTCAGGGGAGAGGGAATACTCCCTCTCACTCTCTTTCTTTTCATTCTGCTTGGTTCTTGATTTCCCTGCTGGCTTTCTTCTTATCCTTATCTTCATCACCCAGACTTTTTCTCAATTTTTATTCCTTCCATCATTATCTTCTTTATCCATGTATTTGCAATTATTAACGTAATGAGAATATGAAGGAGGAGGAGAGAGGTGTTAAATGATGCGTTAGATATTTTTAAGTGTGTCTTTTGAAATCCCGTTTTTTTTTTTCGGATCCTTTGTCTGGTATACCAAAGTCCTTTTGATTTCCTACTGGAATCAAAATACGAGAAAACACGACGCTCCGTTCCTTGGTCCCAAGATATGCCTATGACATCGTTCATGGTAACTGCATTTTAGTATCCAATTTATTGGGCAAAGTCTCATCATTAAGAACAAAATAATCTAGGATTTACATTAAATCTCGATGCATTGAGACTTGAAGTGAGATTTTCAAAGGAGTAATATTATGAGGGAAACTATATTCCCAAAATCCATTAAATAGCAAAGGACAAAATACTAAGTGAATTGAAATTTTTGTGTTTCTTTTACCCAGGTGGTACCGGGTGCAATGAGTTCTTACCTGAGGTAATGCATACCGGTTATAACATATTCAGTATTTCAGAAATCATATCATGTCATTATCATTATAAGGATACTAAAGGTGTCCGGACTCTGCTATCATTATTATTATTATTATTATTATTATTATTATTATCATTGTTATTATTATTACTTGCTTAGCTACAATCCTAGCTGGAAAAGCAGGGCGCTATTAGAACAAGGGACTCCAAAATGAAAATAGCCCAGTAAGGAAAGGAAATAAGATAGGGATTAACAATTAGCGTAAAATATTTCAAGAACAGTAACAACACTGAAATAAATATTTCATATATAAACTATAAAAACTTTAAAAAAATAAGAGGAAGAGATATAAGATAGATTAGTGTGCCTGAGTGTACCCTCAAGCAAGAGAAGTCTCTGTGCTTTTAGGATTCAATGAATTTGACTAAAAGGAAGACGGAATTCACTTTTGTTAATTTATTAGGAATAATCAAATGTGAAAAGTAAGTGTCATGAATTAGCTCTTGATCATATGTCGTCCAAAAGTCAGATTTTCTGTATAAGAAACAAAATGCCAGACTTGATTTCTTCTTCTTTCAGAACATCAATTTGGAATCGAACGAATTCAGATATATGTCCATTGAAGAACTCCACAAAAGTAGTTAGTTCAATGGTTGGGATTTTTCAAATGGATCGAGAATTGATCGTAAAACATTAATAATTAACCCACATTTTGAATATAATTTAAACAAAAAAAAAGTTGTACTGTTTAACTATGAAAATTTTCCCATCCGATTGTACGTGTTAAGAGAAGTATATATATATATATATATATATATATATATATATATATATATATATATATATATATATATATATATATATATATATATATATATATATATATATATATATATATATATATATATATATATATATATATAAGGTAAAAACACCATAAGCTTACACAACAATTGATCAATTTTAGAGGCTATCAAGTTACTTTGGCTTTAGTAATAATCATAACTATAATGTTAGCACTGATAATGAGGTTTCTGATTCAATGTGACTAGACACTGAGTTATAGCAATATTTCCTTTACGAAAGGTTTCCTGGTGAAATCTAATATTTTTTCTCTTTTCCTCTGAAGTGAAAAAAACTTTCTTATTCAAGAGAGGATTTTGCTGACTTTTATTTTTATTTAAATTTTATATAGTGTATTTACAATTGAAGAAATTTTTATTTTTTTCTAAATATATTTTAAATTGAAAATATATGTAGTCGTGAATACTTTTCAATACAAGTTTTAAATCACATTATATTTACATTAAACGTATTTATCATTACGCTTTTAATATATTTTATTAATTGGAGGATTTTGCTGACTAATATTTGCTTTGTATAAAAGACAGTTTTCGAAAGTTTTTCTATTTGTTATTGTTTTGTAACGATAGCATTGCTATTCCAATCTCGAGAACTCTCCTAATCGGATTAGATCCTTTGATTGGAGTCTTCCCAGTCATCAGTCATAACACCCACAAATAATGGATGGTCAACCAATCATGATCTCACCTCCTAAGGAGATTAGATTTAATTGGCTTTCAAAGCCAGGGATAAACTACATCGTTGTAGTAGAGTATAATTCCGGTTACAATTAGCTTCATTCCTTAAGGGAAGAAAGGCAGTTAGACTAATATTACACATACACACACACACACACACACAAACATGTTTTATACGAACTCCATGCACATGCATCCAGTTGGATCCCAACTTCCAAGTCAACGAATATAACCTGTGGAAACTCTAACAACAAAAAAGACTAATTGCTTTAAAGTGTTTTTCCTTTCATGTCTCGCATTACCAGTAATTACATGTCAAAAGAAGAGAACATTGTCATTATCCCATTACCAAATGTTCAAGAGTTCTTAAGTGATGTTAATGAGAATTGCCTCGAACGAAATTACGCAGTATGTGAAATGAATTTTCTCTACTTTTTCTTTGGAAGAAAACTTTCTTTTTTGGTGAGCAAAGTTGGAGGGATTATTTCATCGTCTGCAGTATATTTTTTTACGTTAAAATTTCAGAAAAATTTTCAACTTATTCTGAAAATTTTTGCTGTAATTATTAATCCCTTTTGTGAATAGGGGGAAAAAATAAGCAACGCCCAGTTTCACCATGGTGATGAATGGCCTCCTGACCCTTGTGCTAGGTCTTATAGCCAAGAGTCATACAAGTAATCCTCCTACCCATCTCCTCCAGATAAATGTTGGAGAGGGTTTTTTCTTTCCTTAACTTTAAGTGAGTTTAAGTGATGTTTCTAAAAGTGTTTTTCCAAAGAAAGATGAACATGCAAGAAGGAAGTGGCTGAAATGAGGCAAGAAAAACGTAGGCCTAAGCTTCATCGCAAGATTATCGATAAGGTCAAATGGAAATGAACTTTGATGTACCCGGAACTAAAAACCCGTAAATATCGTAAATGAGAACCTTATAGATTTCGTGATATGCAGAATTTTTATCTTTAATTTAGAATGCTATCTAACATTTATGAAGACATCTTCACTCTTATGGTTTGAAATTGAATTTCTTTTTATTCTTTATTTATAATAACAGATATTGACGTCGTCAATGACCTTCGATGGTAGGATGCCAAAAAAGTCCAAATCTATCAATCAATTAATCCTTTTGAAGCTGTCCTGTTGAATGTGTCCCTGTCGCCTACTTCAAAATATGTTTCTCACCAAGTATTTTCTCCTTATTTCTTGTAAACCTTTTGGGATGAGGTTGCAGGACCCAAGCTTTATTCCACCTTTGCTACAATCAATAACATTTGGCTAATTATCTATAACGGAATTGGTTTCTTAGACGAAAGGAGGATCGTTAGAATTTCATGGAATAACCATGGAGCTGAACCTTTGCTTTGGGAAGGCTGGCAGCATCACCGCAATATCTCTGACCCATCTATTCTCATCAGGTCGTTTCTGGCAGCTACATTAATTCGCATACCCCAAGTGATACTTATCTCATGTTGTTCAATTCTCTTTTCGATATATCAGATATACTCAAGATTACAATGCACAGTTTTTTCACGCTAGAGATGAAAATCACAGTTAATAGGCAATGTATAAACTGATTCAGTTAAATAACATCATAGATGACAATTTAAAAGAAAAATACAAATTTGACCCATTTGTATGCAAAGAGATCTGCAAGATTTATTAAGGGAAAAAAATCATTACTTAATATAGACCAGACTGAAGTGGAGGGTACTTTGTATTTTGCTTAAAGATTATGTGCTTCAAGTAAAAACTACCGTTGTGGAATTAATCTTTCGAATGTGAGACTCCATTCACATGTATGTGCGATTATTGTACATAATATGCAAATATGCTTTGCTGCTACTGATATGCATATATATATATATATATATATATATATATATATAAACAAATATATATATATATATATATATATATATATATATATATATATATATATATATATATATATATATATATATATATATATATATATATATATATATGACGATGAATACGTTTATAGGAGTTTTTGATACTGAAAGATATACATAAATACAAATACTTTATTGGACGCCCAAAATTAAATTTTTGTTGACCTAATGTACTTTTATCCTGCAATGAAAATTCCTTTGCCTATTTTGGGTATTTTGCTCATCCCAAAAACTTACCAATATGATAATTATAAAAGAATGACCACATTGTTTATTTATGATTATTGTTTATTGTTTCTGTGCGTGATTTGCTCAGAGATATTGGTCGTCCAAAAGCTGCACACGTTTTGATGTGGAGAAATGTCACAACTAATTTTTTGTTACTTATGTATTCTGCTAAAACTAAGCTGAAAAACTGTGAAGTCACCTTATAAGGAACTTAAAATACGGAAGGGAAGTCTATTCATAAACTTTTGAAATATTTAAATTTATTATTTATTGCAAATGTGTCAAGTGCATGACACAGGGCTCTTCCTCTTCAATAATCAGCTTCTCCTCCATACCTGGATGGGAAATACAGAAATTGTACGTTAGTGGTAAAGCCTAAGAATTAACTTAAATTATATACGTAAGAATAATATGGCAAGAAGCACTTATACATAGGAATATGCAAACCGTTACCTTACTGTAAGTAGGTCAAGACAAGAAAAACCAAGTATGACAACCATATCAAGGCTAGATAATCCTATCCTGAAATAATATAATATCCGTGTAAGTTTGCATTAAGAGACTCTTACAATTTTATGTTGATTTATCCAGAAAATAACAAATAGTAGCTTACCACTATGTACACTAAACCCACGAACAACCTTCAGTAGAGTTGCGAAACCACTGTAAGGACAAGATAAATCCTCTATAACTATTAAATATTCGTGAATATCCGTACTCTACCGATGGCAGGTAGGAAGGACTTTAATAGGCAGCAACAAAGGCTCAAAAGATTGCTACGATTACCATTCAGTATTTGCCCCAAAAATACTTGGTACTCACCGTAGTCCATCCGAGCAAGAAGGGATTGAAGTCAATGCTTAGGAGAACGTGACTTTTCTCCACAAATCCTCCACTAAGGCGAGTCGAGGTCGAGACGATGACGAACAAATCAGTCGTAGGAAGCAGAGTACATCCAGGTGGCCACCAATTACGCCGTCCAAATTATGGAACCGAGGGAATAATTCACAAATGCCTCTTGAGGGACCCTTGATTCTTAATAAAATTATCAGAGCCTCGTCCAAGACATCCTCCAGGAGGACAGGCTCACACAGACGATGGGAGACGGGCTCATTGGCATGTGGTGGGTCCTACCAAGGACCGTCCGGACTGACCAGACTGGCAGAACTGCCTCGACTGCTGAGACTGCTTGGACTGCTAGTACTGCTGGTACTGGCTTCTCACGCATTCACCGGTCTCGAAGTTTCCTCGTAAACAACAAAAAAGGAGGAGTCAACAATTTGCCAATCATAACTATGGCAGCAGGAAGGACTGTAAGCTGTACCAAGTATATTTTTCTTATTTTGGTAATACTGAAATCCCATATTTACGAATCCTTCCTGCCGCTGTAGGCAAGTACATTAAAAATTTATTCATTCTGTATAAAAACCATTTGTT
The DNA here is from genome assembly GCF_036898095.1 of Palaemon carinicauda. Lineage (NCBI taxonomy): Eukaryota > Metazoa > Arthropoda > Malacostraca > Decapoda > Palaemonidae > Palaemon > Palaemon carinicauda. The sequence continues at coordinate 11,919,112 of NC_090749.1, forward strand.
AATTTTCTGGTTGAATTCTCTATCTAATGTGTAGAAGAGAAAGTATGACTTAGAACCTTTCTTTCACTACTTAGCAATTGTCTCAGGAAAATACCAAACATAAAGAAATCCATTGATAATTTGAGCAACATATAAATTTCATAATTAATTTCTTGGGCTTTGAGGAATTGTTGGATCCATCCATACGGTACTATTGTGTGGTGTGCGTATATTTATGTGCATATAAAACTAAGCATACACACTAAGATATGTAAAATAAATTGTAGCCTTTTAACGGTTTATAATCGT
>NC_090749.1:11919899-11929899 GCF_036898095.1 Palaemon carinicauda
TACCTTGTTTTGAGTATTGTTCTCCTGTCTGGTCTTCAGCTGCTGATTCTCATCTTAATTTGTTGGACAGAAACTTACGGTCTATCAAATTCCTTATTCCTGATCTAGATATTAATCTCTGGCACCGTTGTTCAATTAGTTCATTATGCATGTTGCATAAGATTTTTCATAACTCTGACCATCCTTTACATTCAGATCTCCCTGGACAATTCTATCCTGTTCGTAATACTAGGCAGGCAGTTAATTCTAATAGCCAGGCCTTCTCCATCACAAGACTCAATACTACACAGTACTCTAGAAGTGTTATTCCAGCTGTTACCAAGTTGTGGAATGATCTTCCTAATCAGGTTGTTGAATTAGTAGAACTTCAAAAGTTCAAAGTTGGAGCAAATGCTATTTTGTTGACCAGGTGGACATGAGCCTTTTTATAGTTTATATATGACATATTTGTTTTGACGTTGTTAATAGTTTATATATGACATATCTCTTTTGACATTACTTTTTTTAGAATGATTTATTGTTAATTTGTTCTCTTCAGTTATTTATTTCCTTATCTCCTTTCCTCACTGGGCTATTTTTCCCTATTGGAGCCCCTGGGCTTATAGCATCTTGCTTTTCCAATTAAGGTTGTAGCTTGGATAGTAATAATATATATATATATATATATATATATATATATATATATATATATATATATATATATATATATACATATATATATATATATATATATATATATATATATATATATATATATATATATATATATATATATATATATATATATATATATTTGTGTGATTTCGCCTGGTCTGGCAAGCTTGTATAAACAGTGACTACTACTTGGCCACGAAGGGGTAGTCAGTGACTATACAAGCTTGCCGGACCAAGGTTCGATTCCCGGCCGGTCACAAGGTCTTGTCTTTGCGTGATTTCGCCTGGGGCTCTGATCCCGAGGTCGTTAAAAGAATCCAGACATTAATGTATCAAAAATTTATGGGTTATTTGAATATGAAAAATACGTTTAAATATGCAAAACTTTATCATATATACACACACACACACACACACACACACACATATATATATATATATATATATATATATATATATATATATATATATATATATATATATATTTATTTATTTATTTAAATCTATATATATATATATATATATATATATATATATATATATATATATATATATATATATATATATATATATATATTTATATATGTATATATTTATTCATTTATATATATATATATATATATATATATATATATATATATATATATATTTCAGGAACCATATATAATTATTTCTGTCTCTTATTCCTTGTAACATATTGTCTTTTTTGCAATCGATCATACATCTTGAAGTCTTCTGTTGCCTTATTTTCAATTTGGAGGCTATGAACGCTGTTGACATAGATTCGTTGTTGATATTTACTAAGAAAAGAATGTCAGCAATGAGTTTCATGAAATTGCTATTCGCTTAATCATACTAAATGCACAGTGTTTACCTCAACATTTCTTTGTATGTTTAAACATCTGTTGCTGCAACTAGGAGCGAAGTACTTGACTTTGTACGTCACACATATTCCAATATATATATATATATATATATATATATATATATATATATATATATATATATATATATATATATATATATAAAGATACTTTTGTAAGGATAATTTTCAACTTTGTTTCCATTTTTTTTTCAAATTCTAATTCTGAAGACTGATCTATTTACAATTAGTTCGCTTTACTTTCTTTTGGGTTTCCTTTGTGCTTTATAGTTTGAAATCATTATCTAATAGAAATGCACTTGGGGTTTTCCCTCCCATAAAAGTCTTGGTGTTAGGATTGCATGGCAACAGGGATATTCATTTGAGAGGAAAAGTTCCTTTGATAGAAGAGAAGCACAAGTTAGAGAGAGAGAGAGAGAGAGAGAGAGAGAGAGAGGAGAGAGAGAGAGAGAGAGAGAGAGAGAGAGAGAGAGAGAGGGGGCGTTGTCTCCCTGGTGGATGGGAGAGTTCAAAGATGAGATGTAGGGTGCATGAAAGGAATTGTAGGATAGGAGGAGCTCTGAAAGTCTAAGTAGAGACTAAGAATCTGTCTATAAAAGGGTCCCTTCAAGGCGGTGTCCCGTGACTGACTTCATCTAGAAAGTACATAAGTAAATCCCAATGAAAGAAAAGTGGTTCTTCAGGTAATACACAAAGTTACTTGATGAAGGACTTTACTGAAAATGCCAAGACTCAAATAAGTCAAGTAATAGAGCACATAAAGAGTTGAAATACAAAGGAAAATGTTGACAGGAGGAATTTGAAATGAACATTGCAAAAAGAGCAATACTGGAAACATGGACCGTTATTAGTTAAATAAAAAGACCAAATACTACTCTCTCTCTCTCTCCTCTCTCTCTCTCTCTCTCTCTCTCTCTCTCTCTCTCTCTCTCTCTCTCTGTGAACGACATACTCTCACGACGCCTGTGGATGATTTCCCTGACAGATCTGAATATGACTCCAAAGGAAGAAGCTTCAAGTAGATCGCCTTTGGATAAAGTCACGTTTATTTTGTCATGAATGAAGTCCATGTGCTGGTTTAGTTCTTCAAGAAGCTAGATTATTCAAATGATGTTTAAATACGTAGCAACAATTAATATTATAATCAAATGCAGGGATTTTGATAACCTGAATATGCAATAAACTAGAATGATAAGTCGGTTTAGATTATCAGATAAGACTTTGTTTTATTACGAACATTACATTCAATGATATTCCCAATTTCATCATAAAATCAAACAAAAAGCATTATCTTAGACAATTTCATTTGAAATAATTTTTTCCTTCCACTTTCAATATAAATTGGTTGATATTTTAGACATTTATGAATTATATGTCTAAAATTTAGGCTACTTTATAATTTGGACCAAATATTTTCAGTCATCGAGCTAGCATAAAGATTTATTTTTATAGAATTTTCACCAAAACTTTGAAATTATTGACGTTATAAATCCTGAAGGATTGTCGCTGCTCCCTAGTCATTTTTTTCAGATTTTTTTTTCTTTAATATTTTTTTTTCTTCTTCCTCTTCTCGTTAGATATCGAAATCGTTTCTTCTCTTTACTATTGTTTTCCTTTCTTTGGCACTCTCTCATTTACAGGCTTCGCTGAACAATAAATTCTCCGTAAACACTGATCAAAGCTTTGACCTTCTTCAATCATTGAGCAGCGTCTTTTGTTACTCCTACTTGATGTTGAACTGTCTCGACTCTAAGAAATATAATTGGTTGGGAATATCTCTCTAGGAGAGAGAGAGAGAGAGAGAGAGAGAGAGAGAGGGGGGGGGGGGGGGGTGGGGGGTTCTTTAATCCTGTCCTGCTTAGGACACAACAGTTAAAACTTGAGTACTTGTTATAATGCGATAAATGTTATTTACTCCATTTGTCGTTCCATCAAGGTCGCCCGGAAGGCGAGAAAGGGTGCTTTCTTGAGACTTTGTTGACCTTAAAAAAAAAAAAAAAAAAAAAAAAATAAAAAAAAATGTCTTCGAGAACATCAGAATAAAGTCTGTTAGGAAACATTATCCTATCAATAACATTCAAGGGTTTTATAAACTACATCAAAGAGGTTTTTATCCTACGTTTTTAGAAAGGGAAGTTGGTTGAAAGTCTTGTGTTCTGGTATGGTTTAATTTTAGGAAAATTAATTTATGAGACAAGAGCAAATTATCTAAGATATTTTCTATTTCTTCTTGTAACGAATCTCTCTCTCTCTCTCTCTCTCTCTCTCTCTCTCTCTCTCTCTCTCTCTCTCTCTCTCTCTCTCTCAACCACACTTGAAGCAAAGACTGTAATCCTAAGGCAATCCATCTAATCCTGCCAAAGTCCTTCAAGTAAGATCGGTTTAGATTTCGAACATCGGAATCAAATTGACTACTTTTTATTCTTAATTAAAGTCATCAAAGGATTTAGTGCGATGAAGTTGAAAGAGAAATTAGACAAATTAAAACTGTAACCAAAATCAGTTGAGATCCATCACACACTTATTTAGTTCTTTCGTTTTGTGGTATCGGAGTTTCAAGAAATCTGTTTGACGCAAAAGATATCTCAATAACACATACCAAGAGAGAGAGAGAGAGAGAGAGAGAGAGATCTGCCTAAGTAACTTTTGTTGTTGTAACTCTTTGTATTCTTTTATTATATCGATAATCTTGTAATAAAGTTTACATTTTGTTGCCTCATTTCAGCCACTTCCTTCTTGCACGTTCCTTGTCTTTCTTTGGATAAATACTTTCAGAAACATCATTTAAACTCACTTAAAGGTAAGGGAAGAAAAGCCTCTCCAGTATTTATTTGGAGGAGATGGGTAGGAGGAATTTGATTTATAAGAGCAGGCACAGGGGTCAGGAGGCCATTCACCTCCATGGTGTAACTGGGCATTGCTTATTTTCTCCCTCATATCGCGAGAGCGTTGAAGAATTATAGCAAAAACTTTCAGAATAAGTTGAAAATTTATTACAGACGATGAAATAATCCCTTCAACTCTCCTCACACCAAAAAGAAAGTTTTCTTCCAGAGAAAAATTAGTGAAAATTTATTTTCATAAATTGCGTAATTTCGTTCGAGGCAGTACCCATTAACATCACTTAGGAACTCCCGACCATTTGGTAATGGGATGACAAAGACAAAAATGTTCTCTTCATTTGACATGTAATTACTGGTAATGCGAGACATGAAAGGAAAAACACTTTAAAGCAATTAGTCTTTTTTCTTGTTAGAGTTTCCATAGGTTATATTCGTTGACTTGGAAGTTGGGATCCAACTGAATGAGTGTGCTTGGAGTTCGTATGAAACGTGTGTGTTTGTGCGTGTGTGTGTTGTGTGTGTGTGTGTGTGTGTGTGTGTAATAATAGTTTATCTGTCTTTCTTTCCTTAAGGAATGAAGGTAATTGTAACCAGAATCATACTCTACTACAACGATGTAGTTTAACCTGGCTTTGAAAGCCAATTAAATCTAATCTCCTCATATGGTGAGATCATGGTTGAATGCCTTTTATTACTTGGGGCTATTGTGATTGACGATTGGAAAGACTCCAATCATCGATCTAATCCGATTAGGAGAGACATCAAGATTGGAAGAGCAATGTAGATCAGTGCCATCGATTTCCTCTAATAATGAATAGAAAATCTTTGGAGATGTGTCTTGATAAAAAACAAATAATAGTCAGCAAAATCCTTCCTTCCTTGAGAAGGTGTTTTCTCACCTCAGAGTAAAGGAGAAAACAAATATTAGATTCAACACAAAAACTTCTTTAGTATGGAAAGTCAATACAAGAGACAAAACTCAAAGGAAATATTAATTGTTATAACGCCGTTTCTAGTCACATTGAGTCAAAATCATTATTATCATTACTAACATTATTGTTATAATAATAATAATAATTATAATAATAATAATAATAATAATAATAATAATAATAATAATAATAAAGATACAGGGAAGTGGGGAATATGGGAAAAGGAAGAGTACCCCTGGATACAATCCAGTTTATAGCTCAAAGGCAGGTACTCGGGAAGGGAAAGATTAAGGAAATAGGGAGAAAGAGAAGTACAGGAGAAGATAAAAGAGAGGGGCAGACCCTCTTGCGATATTAGGGAATTGGTATTATTATTTGTTTCATTATTGTTATGATTATTACTAAAGCCACAGTAACTTGATAGTTGCACACATTGATATTTTTTTTTTTGTAAGTTTATGGAATTTTTAACCTTATCTTTTTTTTCTCTCTCTTTTACGCGTATGTTCGAACTGGGAATTTTTTTTAGCTATACAGTACAATTTATTCATTTGATTTATATACAAAATGTGGGTTAGTTATTATTGTTTCAGGATCAATTCCCGATCCAATTGAAAAATCCCAGCCATGGAACTAAATACTTTTGTGGAGTTCTCGAATGGACAGATATCAGAATTTGGTTGATTCTAAATTGATGTTTTAAAAGAAGAGGTCAAGTCTTGCATTTTGTTTCTTTGACAAAAACATCTGAATTTTGGACGACATACGATCAACAGCTAATTCATGACCCTTACTTTTCACATTTGATTATTTCCAATAGATTGACAAAAGTGGATCCCATCCTCTGTTTAGTCAAATTCATTAAAACTAAAAGAAGAGAGACAATCTTGCTTGAGGATACACTCGGGTACACTATTCTATTTTATTTCTCTTCCTCTTATTTTGTTAGAAATTTTATAGTTTATATACGAAATATTTTATTTCAAATGTTGTTACTGTTCTTGAAATATTTTATTTCCAATTGTTAATCCTTCTCTTATTTCTTTTCTTACTGGTTTATTTTCCCTGTTGGAGTCACTTGGGCTTATAGCATCCTGCTTGTCCAGCTAGGGTTGTAGCCTAGCAAGCAATAATAACAATAATAATAATAATAATAATAATAATAATAATAATAATGATAATAATAATAATAATAATGATAATGTCATAATAATAATGACATAATATGATTACTGTAATGTTGAATATGTTATAACCGGTATGCATTACCTCAGGTAGAACTCATTGTACCCGATACCACCTGGGTAAAAGATACACATAAATTTCAATTCACTTAGTAATTTGTCCTTTGCAATTTAATGGATCCTGAGAGTATAGTTTCCCCCATAATATTACTCCTTTGAAAATCTCACTTCAAGTCTCAATGCATCGAGATTTAATGTAAATCCTAGATTATTTTGTTCTTATTAATGAGACTTTGCCCAATAAATTGGATACTAAAATGCATTTACCATGAACGATGTCATAGGCATACCTTGGGACCAAGGAACGGAGCGTCGTGTTTTCTCGTATTTTGATTCCAGTACGAAATCAAAATGACTTTGGTATACCAGACAAAGGATCCGAAAAAAAAAACGGGATTTCAAAAGACACACTGAAAAATATCTAACGCATCATTTAACACCTCTCTCCTCCTCCTTCATCTTTTCATTTCGTTAATAATTGGAAATTCATTGATAAAGAAGATAATGATGGAAGGAATAAAAAATGAGAAAAAGTCTGGGGGATGAAGATAAGAATAAGAAGAAAGCCAGCAGGGAAATTAAGAACTAAGCAGAATCAAAGAAAGAGAGTGAGAGGGAGTATTCCCTCTCCCCTGAGCAGCGTCCATCCACCAGATCAAAAGACATAATAAACAAATCATTGGTCCAATAAACACATAAGGTGTCCCTAAATGGAACCCGGTTGGGAAGAACGTTTGCTCGACCCAAAATGTTGATATTGATATTGGTATTATCATCATCCATCATTATTCGTGTCCTTCATCATCACCTTTTCTGTTGTGAAACCTCACATTTGATATTATTGTTATTTTTATCAAAAGCTAAGCTATAACCCTAGTTGGAAAAACAGGATGCTATAAGCCCAGGGGCTCCAACAAGGAAAATAGCCCTGTGTGGAAAGGAAACCAGGAAAAATAAGATCTTAAGAACAGTACCAACATCAAAATAAATATTTCCTACATAAACTATAAAAACTCAACAAAACAAAAGGAAGAGGAATAAGATTGAATAGTGTGCCCTAGTGTACCCTCAAGCAAGAGAGCTCTAAACAAAAACAGCGGAAGAAAAGGGTATTAAGGCTATGGCACTACCAAAAATTAGAGGACAATGGTTTGATTTTAGTGTGTCATTCTCCTATAAGAGCTGCTTACCATAGATAGAGAGTCTCTTCTACCTTTAACAAGAGGAAAGTAGCCACTGAACAATTACAGGGCAGTAGTTAACCCCTTTAGTGATGAAAAATTGCTTGATAATCACAGTGTTGTCACCTGTATGAGGACAAAGGAGAATCTGTAAAGAATAGGCCAGACTACTTGGTGTATGTGTTGGCAAAGGGAAAATGAACCGTAAGCAAAAAGAAGGATCCAATATAGTACCGTCTGGCCAGTCAAAGGACCCCATAACTCTCTAGCGGTAGTATCTCAACACACACACACATATATATATATATATATATATATATATATATATATATATATATATATATATATATATATATCTATATATATATATATATATATATATATATATATATATGAACAGGGCCAGATTTAGGGCGGAGGGGGCCTCAAAAATGGACCGAGGCTTAGATAATTTTTAATTTCGCTAAATATATAAGGATTAAAAGTTTTTATGTCGGGAATAAGACAAAATTGTGGATATTTATTATTTATCTTTTTTCCATCACGGAAAACACTAGTTAAACCAAAGTAAAAAACGTGATATTATTAGAAATTTAGGTTATATTTACAGTTACCCCTCAAATTACCTCCTATCAAGGACACAAGGCTCAAGAAATGTTTGAAATATTAAAAGTTTCTTGAAGATAATAACATTGACATTCAAAATTGTCGTGGTCAGTCATATGATAACGTCTCTGCTATGAGTGGGAGATATAATTGCCTGCAAGCCAAAGTGGCAGCTGGAAATCCTCATGCAGTTTGGATACCCTGTTTTGGTCATTCACCTAACCGGGTTGGAAAAGATGCAGCTGAATGTTGTCAGGAAGCTCTCACATTTTTCAGTTTTCTTGAGTCAGTTCTTGTGTTTTTCACAGCTTCTACACATCGGTATTTAATCCTTACAGACCTACTGAAAACTGTTGAATCTGGTCCAGTATTGGTGCCAAAGAGGGTTTCTACAACACGATGATCCTGTTGAGCAGATGCCGTGAAAGCACTTATTCAAGGATATCACTCAGTTTGTGAAGCTCTTGCCAAAATAGCAAGTGATGAACATGTGCTAACCAAAGCATGGTATGAGGTCAATGGACTCCATGACAGGATGATCAAATTAGAGACTGCCATTTATGTTGTTTTTGGCATGACATTCTTGGCTGAGTTGATGCTACAAGTAACACACTGCTAGACCCAAAACTTGATCTGAACACAGCAGTAGCAGTGTTGAAGTCCTTGGAATGTTTTGTACGTGAAAAGTGAGTGCTTTCATGTTTATGAGAAGAAGGGATGAGACTTATCTGGAACCGATGAATATTCTCCACCACGCATTCGTCACCGCAATGTACACCTGAATCCTTTTGATTATGGACGATCTGAGGAAGTAATTCTTTCTCACTCTGAAAAGTTTTGTGTTGATAATTTTCTTCCAGTAATTGATCAGTTTTTGAGTTCTTTTAATCCACTTTGAAGTCCTACAAGAACACTTGTTCCCTTTTCGGTTTCTTATCCGGACTGGAATCACTGAGCTGTACTGAAATAGAAACAACTGCTGTAAAATTAGTTTGTGAATATAAAGATGATCTGGATCAATCACTTGGTGTTGAACTTTTACCGTTTGTAGTTTCTTTCACCTAGTTTCTGGATGATTAGGTTAAGACTGGTAGCTTTGGGAAGGGACATTTCCTTTACACATTGCTGCTAGTCAAGAAAGTTGCAGGTACTTTTCGTAATGTTGAGATATTGCTAAGGATATACTTGGTGCTTATGGTACCATATTGCTCTGGAGAACGTTCATTTAGCAAAACGAAGTATATCAAAAACAGACTTCGTACTACAATGCATCATGATCGACTCAGTCACCTGGCTTCGATGAGCCTTGAGTATGACATCCTCAGAGACATTGACTTTGACATTTTGATCACTAAATTTGCAAGGGCCAAGTCTCGTAAAGTGTCTGGTCTGTAAATACAGATACTGCTATAGTTTTTCTATTCTACAAAGAAGCTTTGATTTTGATTTTGAGATTGGCAGCACTGAGTATGGGTCATGATTCCTGATCACCTTCCAAAAATGGTCAGTTTGTACAGTCAAGTCCTGATGAGTGAAGGCAAACTAACATATTTAGATTTATGGTAAAAAAACATACATGGGCGTAGGAGCAGGGGGGGCTGGGGGGCTATAGCCCCCCCCCCCCCCCCCCCCCAACTTTTTTGCTGAAAATATGCTT
>NC_090749.1:11934899-11977399 GCF_036898095.1 Palaemon carinicauda
GTGGGTGATCGACCTGCAGGAGGTGTCTCCCCTACACGCTCTAGTAGTGTCCAGATGTGCATTGCTGTAGCTGTACTCCTTCCCCGATTTCTGAGACGCGTCGGGGTTGTTCGCGTCCGAGTTTACCCTTTTGAGGTAGTTTGCATAATTATCAAAGTTATTACGTATTATGAAATTGTCGTAGAATGGTGCAACTTGTATAAGTTATCAGTTGTGGAAAGTCTTGGTGGATTGTTTGGCTACCATGTGCATGTTTTTTTTTTTAGTTAAAAGGTCGTTCATCACCACGAGGACCATTTTACCACGAGTGCCCCTTTTTCATTTTTTTTCATTTTTTTGCCAAGTCATTTTTCCGTAAGATATTGCCAAATAGTGTCGTAAAACTTTTGCTTGTTTAGTGTTGGAAAGTGTGTCTAGATGATCTGGCTACCCATGCATGACTTTGTTTTTGTCAGATACGACGTAGTTATTGGTATATTGGGTATTTAACTGCGGTTACCAATTTCTGTTTTTTTTTCAATATTTGTAAAAATTACTACGTAGTAAGGAATTGCCGTATATTATTCATTTTTTTTTCATGTTTATGTGTTAGAAAGTGTGCCTTGATGGTTGGGCTAACACGTGCATGTCTTTTTTTTTATCTGAGATGTCGTATATTAGAATGTCGGGCATTTTACCGCGAGTGCCCCTTTTTAATTTTTTTTAATTTTTTTGCCAAGTCATTTTTCCGTAAGATATTGCGAAATAGTGTCGTAAAACTTTTGCTTTTTTAATGTTGGAAAGTGTGTCTAGATGATCTGGCTACCCATGCGTGATTTTGTTTGTGTCAGATACGACTTAGTTATTGGTATATTGGGTATTTAACTGCGGTTGCCAATTTCTGTTTTTTTTTTCAATATTTGTAAAAATTTACTACGTAGTAAGGAATTGCCGTATATTATTGATTTTTTTTTCATGTTTATGTGTTAGAAAGTGTGCCTTGATGGTTGGGCTAACACGTGCATGTCTTTTTTTTTATCTGAGATGCCGTATATTAGAATGTTGGGCATTTTTCCGCGAGTGCCCCTTTTTATTTGTTTTGCATTTTTTTGCTTAGTCATGTTACCGTAAGGAATTGGCAAGTAGTGTCGCAAAACTTATATTTTTATAGTGTTGGAAAGTGTTTCTAGATGATCTGGCTACCCATGCCTATTTTTTTTTAGCCAGATATGGCGTATATATAAGTATGTGTTCGATTTTCCTGTGATTGCCATTTTTTCGTTTTTTCCCATTTCTTTCAAAATTACTACGTACTAAGGAACTATCACAGAGTAATATTTCATTTATATGTTTATTTGTCGGAAAATATGCCTTGATGGTTTGCCTAGCACGTGGCTGAAATTTTTTTTTTCTGAAATGCCGTATATTAGAATGGCCATTTTTCCACGAGTGCCCCTTTTTATTTGTTTTGCATTTTTTTGCTTAGTCATGTTACCGTAAGGAATTGGCAAGTAGTGTCGCAAAACTTATATTTTTATAGTGTTGGAAAGTGTTTCTAGATGATCTGGCTACCCATGCCTATCTTTTTTTTAGCCAGATATGGCGTATATATAGGTATGTGTTCGATTTTCCGGTGATTGCCATTTTTTCGTTTTTTCCCAATTCTTTCAAAATTACTACGTACTAAGGAACTATCACAGAGTAATGATTCCTCTAGATGTTTATTTGTCGGAAAATTTTGTTTACTTTTTTTTTGATTGAATATCATCAATTTTTTTTAGCTAAAATATTGTTTTACATTTTTTTTTCGATTTTATTTCCCTTCAAAAAAAATTTTTTGGGTCAGAATTTTAATTTTATAGTCGTAAAATAATCGACAATTATCCAGCAACCCACCATACAATTTTTATGCATATCCAATAATAATTAGATTAGTAAATAACACCTTGAAATTGACATACCCTTCCTACATTTCAAGTGGCAGATTAGGGAGTCTGAGTCAGTGTGGTTGGCGGCCATTTTGTGGACATATCCGAAGCGTAAGCTGCCCTATCTATATATATTCTTGTTCCCTATAGAATTTGTGATATTTTGGTATATTTTTACCTGCATAATATCATATTATATATTAAATATATGTATTTTTTTACGAAATTTCCAAGTACTCAAAAAATTACCTTTAGATATGGCCCCTGATATAAATGTAATTTACAAAATTATGAAGATTTTTTTACATACTTCTATTTTAAGATAACATATGTTTATTCCCTAAAAAAATTAGCCACTTCCTATTTCATTTGGGTACCCAAAAAAATTCATGAAATTTGGACAATTTTTTTTGGCCAAAAAAAGTTACCCTTTTTTTCTCATTTCAGATCTTCACCTCCATGGGTCTGACTTCATCCAAAATACATCAAGATGTGTCATAAACATTCAAGAATCAATTCCTAAAAGGATTTGTGTATATATGTATAAACTTTTTTTTTATGAATTTTTATGTCAGGTCTTTTTTTTCTACTTAATTTTTTAAAATATTTATAATAAATAGTTTTTCTGCAGATGAGTAGTATTTATCTTTACAGTTGTTTTAAGCATTCATTGAAGTTTTTTTTGGCAAAAGAAAAAAGGAGGTTACTGCAAAAACTGATTTTTCAAGAATTTTTTTTGGCGTCGGGGTCGTTCGCGTCCGAGTATACCCTTAAAGGGGTGTCCGAGGACCGTACCTATCCAGGGCTAATTGACTCTCTCTATATAGGAAATTCTTAATAGAACTTTTCTCTTCTTGTCTCGCGAGAAGCAAAAATCTGAAATAACTCAAACTAAACCTTCAAGATGACAACTCTGAAGTATTATACCCTACGTCGTGAGCATAAAATATAAGAAGAACTAGTGGACAATTGTCATCTACTAGGGAAAGAGCGAACAAGTGGTGAAAAAAACTTATTGGGAATTTCACAAGTTTTATAAATCAATTTTCATTCAAGAGGTCAGGCAAATGAAGTTTGCATTGCAAAACGATTGGGAGTACACAATCATGCAGGCAGTATATCTCGTGTTGAAGCTGCCAAAGTGATCAACTTGATTCAAGAAAAATTAATAAAAACTCAAGAAACAACACATTGCATAGCAACCAAAGCATACGTTCGAGTATCCATATATATATATATATATATATATATATATATATATATATATATATATATATATATATATATATATATATATATATATATGTATGTATTATAGCCACGAAAGGAAAAATGAAAAAGACTTGATTGGAGTTACTCCGGTCACTCTAAAAATATTAAGCATTCAGTTTTTTCCTCCATGTACCTTAGGGCATTGAGAATTTGTAGCCCAGATTACATTGAGGAGGAGTTCACTAAAATACAAAAAATCGCAACAGATCTTTGTTATCCTAAATATTTCTTAGAAAAATGTATGAATAAGGCTAAGAAAACATTTTATAGTGTCCAATTGGAGCGAAAGAAAACAATTAATAATATGCTTTGTTTGCCATTTCATGTTTGTTGTTTAGATGTTTTACCCCTTTTGAAAAAAACTAGACATTGCTGTAGTGTTTAAATATAATTGTACATTAAAAAACATGTTAATTAAGAATAGTTCTGGAAATGATAATAATGTAATATATAGCATTCCTTGTTCAGAGTGTAACCTATTTTATGTTAGCCAAAAATCAAAAAGTATACTAGTCAGATTAAAACAACATCAGGTGGCCGTCTCCAGGGGTTCTCTTAATAATGCCTTGGCCTCCCACTGGTTAGGGTCAAGTCACAGAATTGGTTGGTCAAAGACGGAAAAAGTAATCCATGTAAATGACTATTTCCAAAGGAATATTGTTGAATCATTTTTAATCTCCTGTACTCAAGGTAGAAATTTGAAGCTAAGCCCAGGTCTGTTTTTCGTTAATCCAGTATTATCCTTTTATCTAAAATCTGACTTCTCCGGAATTATTAAGAAACTAACAGCTGTTGGATCCCCTTCTCCAGTATAAATACGATGTCTGTGTATATGTACTCTCATTGCTGAGTTTGATAATGTCCTGAGTGGATGAAAGTACTAACTCCAATAAAGTCTTTTTCATTTTTGCTTTCGTGGCTATAATACATTTTATATTCATTACATGTCAGGTTTCGTGATTTTTACACACACACACACACACACACACACACACACATATATATATATATATATATATATATATATATATATATATATATATATATATATGTATGTATATATATATATATATATATATATATATATATATATATATATATATATATATATATATATATATATATATATATATATATATATATATAAATAAATATATATATATATATATATATATATATATATATATATATATATATATATATATATATATATATATATATATATATATGTATATATATATATATATATATATATATATATATATATATATATATATATATATATATATATATATATATATATATATATATATATATATATATCAGTTGGCTTTAAGATGAAAATCTATGGTAAAACTAAAAGCATACTAAGGGAAAAAGATTCTATGAAAGTAAAATTCTGTAATAAATCTAAGAGGCACTGCTAGAATACTGATGATATTAGCCGAAATCGTGTTGTTCTATGGCCCCTTGGAGCTTGAATTGGTACCCATTTTGACCGGGTAGACTCGAAAATAAATACTCTCAACAGGGATCCGAAATTTATTTGTCAGATCGTAACGACCTTCACAAGGAAAGTCATTGCCTTCCTTTAAATTACATATGAATATGATATATATCTGTGAAATTTCCTGTGGATCCCAGTCTTTTTTAAATAGAGTTTAAAGCCTGATGAAAAAATAGTTGATTTCATAACTTTCATCATTTTATTTATGATATCCAGTAATGAAAATGTTCATATCGACTTCATTAGAAAGGGCAAGCTTTTTTCGTTTCAGTTAAAGCAGAGAAATCAGTACAGGACCCGTGATTTGTAATTTGCTGTTACAATACTGTTGGTTAGTAGATTCATTTAATAGATCGTGGTTTGTTATTCTCAGAAGGAATTTACGGAAGTATCTCTTCAGGGGCCACTGATTCCTCACACTGCTGATCAACGAAGACTGTGATCAGGATCTTGGAGCAGATGGACAAAAGACCTTCCTATGTTGTGTATCAGGAGACCAACAGGTGTTCAACATTAGTCCAAATTCAACCTTTGTTTCTCACTTTTATTAGTCAATAACCTTTGCTGGTGATGTTTTATTTGATTGAAAAGACCTTCACCGTAATAGATTAGGTTAGACACTTATCAAGGAGGGTAATACAAGAGATGATTATTGTGAAAGAATATTTATCATCCTCCACTTCATTTATAGTTCACATTTGTTTAATAAGTTCGAAACTGAAATAGAAATAGAAACCAAATCAAGATAATAAAACAACTTCTTCATAATTATAACCAATAAAGGAATACAAAAATTAAACAACGTATCGTAAAGAAAACAACAAAAGGATGAAATAAGAGAAAGGAACGAGAAGAGTAAATCTCATGGACGCTTTTCCTCTGCACGAGGCTTCCTTCCTTCTCTCTTCACTATCGTCAGAAGCAAATGTCAACCATAAGACCTCAGAGAAAAGAAAACTAAAACCCTAGTCTGAATCATTTGCTGTTATTTGGGAAACCTTTTCATGTTCCAACCCTGCCAAACCTCATTCATAGTTGACATATCCTTCTTAGCGATGATCCTTCGGGAATGAGAAAAGAGATAATGAGCGAAGGAAAAAGATGATCTTCACCTTCAGAAAGAAGAGAATGTCCCACACATGTGTAATTCGGGTTAATCCATTGCCTGCCAATGTAAATTCAGATCAGGAACTGCAATAAATCTTCCCCAGGGAGTTGACATGCAGGACCATGTATAAACGTTCTCATGAATAATGTAATACGCAACTTATGCTGTGACCAGGCCAACGGACTCTTGAAATGGGTCGAGTCTTGACCTAGTCCCAAATAGTGGAACAGGATCTGAGAGCTAGAAGGACCCATCTTTCAGTAATATAAGCAAACGACTCAAGGCTGTTGAATTGAGTGGTTGTTTTTTCCTTGCATATGTTTAAAAGTTGCTTTCTAAAGCTTCCTTTATTATGTAATTATAATAATAAACATGCAACAAGGATCAAATACAATAAGAGACAAAACGAGGCATGATAATACATTGATACTAAATGTAATTCTCAACTCAGTGACTAAAATATCCATCCAATAGACGACATTATTAAAGTATGATATTCTTTTCACTAACAAGTAATCTTTTTATCTCAACATAATATATCCACAAATCTAAAACAATGATATGAATACAAATATTAGTCCACATATCAAAACTTTTTTCTTTATGCAGGATAAAAACCCAAAAATGAGAGATGGTCGTAATGGGATATTTCCAGTATTCATATCAATTTTACCTATGTAGATTTCATTTTTTCTATCGATAATAAAGAGGAAATCGATGCTTCAAATGTTTACCATCGTATTTGATATTTTATTTTCATTCATCCTTTTAGAGTTATTACTTGACATCAAAGAGGAAAGCAAACATCAAATATGCAACTGAAAAATAGTTTCCAAGCAGAAGTGTAGGATATCAAGGTACATAGAATGAGAGAGAGAGAGAGAGAGAGAGAGAGAGAGAGAGAGAGAGAGAGAGAGAGAGAGACAGAGAGAGAGAGAGAATATATATATATATATATATATATATATATATATATATATATATATATATATATATATATATATATATATATATATATGTATATATATATATAAATAAATAAATAAATAAATATATATATATATATATATATATATATATATATATATATATATATATATATATATATATATATATATATATATATATTTCCGAAAAATTACCTAACAAAAGAATTTTATTCTCTTACTCCAAATGGAGACACTGAGTACCCTCCATATAATTGATAACCAGAAACAAAGAAAGAAATGAGTTATTTGACATCATCACTATGAGTAGTTTCATTTCAAAACAGTTATCCACAAATAAAGATAAGGAGTTTTACATGATTCCACTTTCCGTTAGTCTTTGGAAAACTTCCTTACACACTGCACAACTATGTGGCCTCAGAGGTAAAGTATGGGATCCATAAAGGCTTATTCAGACTCTGATGACAGTTGTGCTATTGGAAACATCTCTGCCTAGCGATCTGCTGGACTGGGATTTGAGACCTGCTTAAACTCGGTAGTTTCTTGTATTGTCTGCAAAGTCACCATCATTGTGAGCTAAGGATGGGATGTTTGAGGGGACCCTATAGGTCAACCTGCTGAGTCATCAATAGCCATTGCATGGCCCTCCCTTGTCCTAGCTGGAGCAGAAAGTGTCTGAATTTGGGCGCTAATCATATGTATATGAGGTCAGTCTCCAGGGCATTGTCCTACTCGCTAGGGCATTGTCGCTGTTCCTTGTCTTTGGCATTCATGAGCGTCCTTTAAACATTTAAGATAGGATATGTATGTTTTCCCTCTCGCTATAAACCTTCATGAGAGATAATTGTCTTCTCCTTCAAGAATCAAGTACATATCTTGATTTATATGTCTAAATCTTTTGTCTTCGAATGATGGAGATGAAACAACCAACGATGTCAAATGAGCATCCTTCCTTGTGATAACGAAAATCCCATTACATTTATTGTAGTAAAATTAAAGAAATATAGTAGTATTAAAGGTTTCTTTTGATTCGATCTATCTATTCCTTATCCTTCTTAGGCTTTATCAACCGAATTACTCTTCCTGTTATGTAACTCAGGACAATAGATTCCTGTTCAAATGGTTTTACCCACAAACCTTCTCCTTTCTGTGTCTCCGTCTGTTCATTAAAACTTGAAGTGGAATGGAAGGGAGAGGAGAACTTAGAGTTGATTGAGTGGAGACACACTCATTCGTCAGACTGTTGGTAATTGTCTCGTCTCTGCATAAGGAGAATTCTATTTCAACAAAGCTTTGGAAAACACAAATATACAGATACAAAGACAGACAGACAGACATACACGCACTCGCACACAAATACACATATAAATCAGCTACAATATCTCCTTGGCGTCCAAAAATCGAAGACAGAATTTCTGTCAGATTAATACTATGCCTGATGCTATTAGAAATATAGATCCTGTCAGGCAAACGACCCCTTTATTGTAGAGATAGCGGTAGGAAATAAGTTATATATATATATATATATATATATATATATATATATATATATATATATATATATATATATCTTATTGATATTTTTATCATTATTATTATTATTATTATTACTGGCCAAGCTACAACCCTAGTTGGAAAAGCAGGGTGCTATAAGCCCAGGGACTCTAACAGGGAAAATAGTCCAGTGAGGAAAGGAAAAAAGGAAATATATATATATATATATATATATATATATATATATATATATATATATATATATATATATATATGTGTGTGTGTGTGTGTGTATAGCCTTTATGTAGCCAATATATATTCATCATCACCTCCTCCTACACCTATTGACGTAAAGGGCCTCAGTTAGATTTTGCCAGTCGTCTCTATCTTGAACTTTTAAATCAATACTTCTCCATTCATAGTCTCCTACTTCACGCTTCATAGTCTTCAGCCATGTAGGTTTGTGTCTTCCAACTCTTCTAGTGTCTTGTGGAGTCCATTTGAAAGTCTGGTTAACTAATCTCTCTTGGGGAGTGCGAAGAGCATGCCCAAACCATCTCCATCTACCCCTCACCATGATCTTATCCACTTATGGCACTCGGGTAATCTTTTTTATGGTCTTATTTCTAATCCTGTCCTGCCATTTAACTTCCAATATCCTTCTGAGGCTTTGTTCTCAAATCTCCTAAATCTATTGGAAATTGTTTCATTGTCATACCATGACTCAAGTCCATATAGTAACACCGATCTCACTGAACTGATATATAGTCTGATTTTCTATATGTAATTTTAGTGCGATTTCCTTTCCAAGTATTATTTAACTTAGCCATTTTCTGATTTGATTTTTCAATCTTTCACTAAACTTTAATTCTAAAGACCCAGTATTGGATATATATATATATATATATATATATATATATATATATATATATATATATATATATATATATATATATATATAATGCAGCCTTTTCTACTCTAATGGTGGTCAAAGGCCTCAGACACGCCCTTATTCATGTGTGGGTTGTGGACAGTTTTAATCACCACGCTGGCCAACTGCGGATTGGTGATGGTGGGAGAATTTCGTCTGATAGCTCACAGGAAGCCAACCTAGCATTGGTAATCCAGACAAATGAAAAATGAATAGTTTTTTTTTTTTTTTATCTAAAAACTTACAGTACGTAACAAGATATTTCTATCATTCATGAAACATCAAGATGAAAGTTGCAGATGAAATAATTTAGATAAAAGTTTGGATGATTGATTTTATTCAAATGTAAAAAGAGAAATTGTAAAGGTGTTTTCATTCATGAATTAGCTAAAAGATGAATATTCTTCTGTTTCATATTCCTCTAAATAAGTCTCTAAAAATACATTCAAGATTTAATTTGATCACAAGTGATTAAAGAAATCACAGATATGTTTACATATTATCTATATTTTTCCCAGTAAACTTAGATTAAAATTTATTTCATATAACAAAAATTTAAAGTACAAATGATAGTTATATATAAGGTAATCATTCTAGCAGGAGTAATCATTCTAGCAGGAGTTTTAAATTACTCTATTGAAATACGTTTATTTTCTATATACTTTATCAGTATATTGATATATTAAGCCTTTATTATACAATTAAATGTATAAAGTAACTATTGGATACAATAGTAATTATAAAATATATTTTACATTGTATTGAAGACTGCTAGGAAAAATTTGCTTCTTATTTTGGGGTAAACTAGATGGTTCTTACATTCAGAGATTACTCAAGGTAGTGAGTGAGCTGCATTGGGATTACATACTCTGGAATAATATTAAGTTTAACTTCCCGTCGGTATACCCAACGCGTGAGAGAAAAGAGCAATCACGTTTAAAATCGGTGTTTCGTTAACCCTCAAATCTAGAGGGTATTCAATAATAAGAGTGAATTTCACCCAAAATGAAAAGCAAATTAGTAACCTCCAATGCAAGCAATTTGATCAGCCTCTTTTCAAAATTCTGATTTCTTTTTCTATAACTATTTATGTAATATTTTACTGAATCTTCAACGTGATATAAAGATTTTCATTCAAATTTATTAAAAATAATTATAAACACAAAAAAATGATCTTAATTTGTGAAATAACCCGAAATATTCGAAAACACATCATTGGTGTAATTTGCGTAATATTAACTGTTCACTGAGAGTGGAGGAAGCCTTTCTTGCTCCATCAGTATTTAATAAGCAAAGAAACTGAATGATAGAATACAAACGTGAAAACTTTACTTTCGTTGACTATAATGAAGATTAATTTATGCAATTTTCTTTAGATTTTGCAGAAAATACAACTCGCAACACAGTTTTCTTTCGTTTCTGTCTTGGCTTTCGAGGGGGACTGAATAAAACCCAATTCTATATCATCCCTTTATCTAAGTTTATATGTTAATAAATGTTGCACTTTTAATCCTTCTTATTCTATAGTGACCTTTGATCTATTTCTAATTATGTTTTAGGGGAAACAGGAAGATCTACTCTTTTATTCTGTTGTAAGATTCCATAAAAACAGTTATAGTTACGAAAACTGTCTCTCAAATTTTTGATATCAGATTTAGAGGGAGAAAGAAAAGATAGCAAATTGTGGAAAACTATAGTAATTATAGATTATTTTCTTCATCATTCTCATTGGCCATTCAGTTAGATTGAGAGAGAGAGAGAGAGAGAGAGAGAGAGAGAGAGAGAGAGAGAGAGAGAGAGAGAGAGAGAGAGAGAGAGAGAGAGAGAGAGAGAGAGGAAAATTATGGATAGCAATTGGTTCTGTTTGCTATTTTGTTCTTTCCGTAGGTTCTGAATGATGCTTGTTTAAGTACCAACAGTATTTTTGCAGCTCCGGGTAAAACCGATTCCAAAGAAAATCTTACTGTCTGGCATGAAAAATTAAATACATACAAAAGAATTAGGTGGCATTCATTGCTTGTTAAAGTCAACAATTCTAGGTAATCACACCTGTAAATAGGTACAGAAATGTTAGTAATTACAAGCCAAGATTAATGAGGTACGTGAATTAATGAGTTATTTAAACACGAATCAGTCAGTTTAAACATTCAATGTTGCATTACTGTTTGGAACAGAAAGCAACACAGTGACTCCTTTTATTAATCATTGGTATTTTGCATAGCTAAAACACACATACCAGAGCTCAGGAACACCTTCAGGGTAGAACTTTCTGGCTAAAAATGCTTGGTTATAGATTTGCCTTTGTTCGTTAAAAGATACCACAAATATTACGCCCAAATACACCTCTTTGTCTATCAAATTAGGGACTTAATCATTCTCCAAAATGGTCAGTGTGCGAGTTTTATGGACGACATGACCAAATGCTCAGTAGTAACCTCGGCCTCCCTATACAAAACACAAAGGGTATCCTTATCATTCTTGTTTCTATAATTTTCTTTTAATTCTTGTAATTTATCCTTGTTTTCATAAATAGTACTGTCGCATTAGTGTCAAGTTCACCTATGCAGTCTCTTCTGCCATTACTATTCATAAACCTCAGTTTGGTTATCTCTGCTTTTCTTGCTTCTATTTTTCTTTCAATTTCATTTGCCCCGTTACTTTTTGTTTCTTTTTAAATTTCTTGTTTTTTATACTTTCTTACTTCTTCAATTTTAATATAATATTCATTGCATATTTCTTTAATAACTTTTCTCCAACAATCCCCATATGGTTTTCTTATTTGATCTTCCACTACTTTCTTAAGTAGCCATTTGTCATCTGATGTTATGAAATAACATCACATTTTTCATACTGTATTATATTTCCAACTGGCCGTATTCCTATTTCTGCTATTAGCCCTCAGTATGGTGTAGTAGAAACCTGTTTAAACATTCCTTTCATAATTTTGTACTGTTTACTCTCTAGTTCTTTCATTTCTTTTTTTTTATTACACCCCATGTCTAAATATTTGCAAACATTGTAGGTACTGTCGTGAATTTTCTCCGACTTATTGTAATTAATGATTCTAGGCCCGATGGAATGGGCCGATGATAAGACCTTGAAGAGGTTTGCTTTCCAAAACTATTCAGGATTCAATAAAATATGATCACAATTTTCAAATTTATTACAAAAATAACCATTTGATAGAAAAATAATACACAATAACACTTTAAGCCAATTGAAAAATAGAACTGTCACCCTTAGGGGGCCTGCAACATGTGCTAATGAAACACAGAGTCCACGTTGGACTAAAGAAGACTAAATTTTCATAATTACAACAATTATTCCTTGGTAAATCACCTACCAAGGTTCACAGGCATATTCTGCTGCATAAAACCAATCCCCAGTCCCAGGGATGACAATTTCACAGATCGATATAAAGTTACATATAAAACTCACAAAAGGAACCGACCTGGTATCACAGTAGCAAGAAGCTGGAGACAGAGAGACTTAACAAAAGTAATACTTACTGGGTTGGGGTCTAGGCAGGAATGAACGAGCGTCGTACTGGACAGCTCCGAGGAAAACTACGATCTCCCGCGCTAACTAAAGTGTCTTTGTGAGATGCGAGGGAACTTTTACGCTATTTATTCAATAAGGGGTTTGATAAAGCTTCTTTATCGACCACAAGACGGAGAAACTATCAAAGTCTTACTTCAGATCAAAGGGTAAACTTAATACTTCGACTGAAGGCCATAATTTGCCATAATCCAACAAACTAGAGGCTCTAAACATATACATCGATATTTTTATCGTGGTAAAATGGTATAATATCATTTTTGTAATTCGTAAATAATAAATACTTTGTCTCTCTGACACCCGCTCCTTCCCCACCAGGTGGTTGAATTTTACGCCACAATACCATCACTTATTGGACAACACTCATTCGTAGCAACGCCCGCGAGATCTCCCAATCTTACCCCAATTTAACGCAACGTTTGTGGAGTTAAATGGCGGGGTTTCGAATGATCAGTTCGAGACTCCTGACAGGTACTACTACTGTCTCATAGACCTTTATTTTCACTAACAATGCCAAATCTCCTACTCTGTTACTGTCTCCATACTTCCTAACTTCCTGTACCATGTAGCCTATGATGAGACTTTGGTTTCCTTTATCCTAGTACCATTCTCCTGATTATTTATATTCCTTAACTGTTCATATCCTTCGGAGTTTCTTAAAATCTCGTCCTTTTAGTTCCATGGTTGATTTGTTGTCGGTGGAAATTGGGAGAAACAAAAATCCATGAAAGGACTCATTCATATCTTATACATGAAAAACAGTACATCTCTCTGAAGTGCAAAGAAAGTGTAGATATAATTGTGTACGTTTGGTGGTACATATCTGTTTAAGCTTAATTCTAAAAGCTTTTTGTTTTCTTATAGAGAGGAAGAATGAGTCGGCAAACTGAAGAGAAATGAGTTGAGAGAAAACTTAATCAGGATGGAAGGATGTGATGGCCATTGCAAGTTGCTTCCTCAGGACGATGTTGTCAACACATTTTATATTGTCTGGTCTTTGAGAAATGATAACAAGTGCAGCAGATGTCTGCATTGACATTAACAATGCCATGATGTTATGAAACTCAAGAGACGATATACCATGTTCCATATGTCGTTAAAGTTTCCTTAACAACCAAGTAACAAAACAGTTTGGTTTACCGTGAACATGGGGCTAACCAACCTCATGGTCCTCATTGTCTTTATTGCCCCATAAAGGTGCCGAAATCCCATTTTATGAGGAATTTTACATTGACATTTATCTTTCACTACCATAGAAAAACAAAAGACGTCTGCTTTCATGGTAGAGATTTTCATCACATAAACTTTCCCCTACCCACAATGAAAATAAACTCCTAATCATAACCCCAAACTAAAGCCCTGCTTATGTCTGTATGTCTTTTTACTATCATTTTTAAACTATTAAACATATGGGTAATCATTCATAGTTTTGTATATATCCAATGAATAATAGAATCCACTCTACAGCAAATAAACTAAGATAAAAATAAAGACCCTGGACAAAATATTAGGAGAGTAAGAACTGTAAGTTACACTTCTCAAAGTTTTGGGGTGCTTATACATGAGAAGAGAGAGAGAGAGAGAGAGAGAGAGAGAGAGAGAGAGAGAGAGAGAGAGAGAGAGAGAGAGAGAGAGAGAGAGCATGAAACTGCCCTATGTATCCATTTACTCTTTAAGACGAATATTACATTCAACTTTTGTTTTATGGTTGAATCCCAATAAGAGTCTCGATGAATACACATCTCCCTTATATCTCGACAACCTTGACATGATCAGGGTCACCACAGCGCATGCGCATGAATATGTATATATGGCTTTCGTCTTCAGATTGCAAAACAGCGGAAAGAAAAGAGTCACGTCTTAGTTATGCTTTCATGAAGAAAATGACCGAGTGTCAGTTGTTTCACTTCCTAAGTCTCTCGGTGGCAAACAACATTTAAGAGCAGGTCTTGTGGCAGCATTAGGTTTGTAGTTTTACAAGTCAATTATCTGAAATACACTAACTCAGAGTTCTTTCAAAAATACAACTTAAATAGTTTAGAGTGAATAATGAGCAGACTTAAGGGGGTGAGAGTTATAAAAAACAGATTTTGACACAGGAAAAATCTACTTTTTGTGTGAGATAGCCATGTCGTCCTGATGGAAGTTCCTCATTGGTAGCTTTTACTTAGGATATTTCTGCGAGTGATATACCAGAGAAAGTTTACCTTAGAGGTATCAATGTGAGAAATCGCATCCATTCCTGTCGCTTGCGGATCTAAGTTTGGTGCTACATACCGAGGAAGCATCTTGTTAAAGCTCGTTGCAATGAGATTGATTTGCAGTTCTTGGACTTGCTCTAGAATAAAACAGAATAACTTTGTGTCCAGAGACCATTCTGTTTCCTTAGGCTTGGATCTCATCACATTGCTAACCCCTTCGATGTGAACTGATGAAAGAGGAAATTTCCTCCTTTGCGCTAAAGAGAGAATGGCTAGGATTACATGGCTGATCTAAGGAGATTTGGAGCCCTGTCTGTTGACACAGTGTACTATTGTATTGTTGTCAATGACCAATTTGATGTGTGATTTCATCTTTGGGTATAGTCTCTTCAGAGTCGGAAACAATGCCAGAGCTTCCAAAACATTTATGTGAAACTTCTGAAATGCAATCAAACGTTGACCCTGCAATTTCTCGGAAGACGAGTGTCCCCCCCAAAATCATTGTTCCGAGGCGTCCATGTGAATAGTAACAGAAGGAGGAGGGTACTGTAGAGGGAGGTAGTTCGATACCCTCTTGGCAGTGGACCACGGCTTGAGCTGCTTCCGCAGAAAGACTGGAGTTTTGTCGCAAAGATCTCTCTGAAGATTGAATGCCTTTCTTCTTCAGACTCTGTTGGCCTCTTTGAGTCTTGCTTTCAGGGTTGGGTCTGTCACAGTAGCGAACTGTAACGACCCTAAGACCCTTTCCTGTTTCCGTCTGGTGAGTACTTCTGAACAAAGTAGTCACCTGACGTAGTTTGCGATTTCCTTTCTCTTGCCTTGTCGTAGAGAGAGTGGATGTGACTGTAAATTCCAGGGAATTCCTAGCCACTGGAATTTCCAAGCTAGAGATAACCTGAACTTCTTGAGGTTGATTCGGAAGACCAGAGATTGTAGGAAGTTCATGGCCTTTTGGGCTGTGCGAAGACATTCCGACTTCGTTGTAGCCGAGACTAACCAGTCGTCGAGGTACAAAATCAAATGAAGGCCTCTGTTCTGAAGTTATTGGACAACAGCCTCGATTAGCTTCGTGAAAATCCTTGGAGTTATACCTAGCCCGAAGGGCATAGCATTCAATGCGTAGGCCTATCTTGCCAGTTTGAAACCAAGATAAGGGGAGAAGCTCTGACCTATCGGAAGAGGCCAGTAGGCATCTGTAAGTTCTATGGAGGTGGTGTAGTGGAGTCCATGTTCACGAGATAATCAGCATCTGGAACTTGTTTTTCAGAATGAATTTGTTTAGTGGCAACAAGTCCAGAATAGTTTAAAGAGTATTAGAATCTTTCTTGGGCACGCAGAATAGCCATTCTTGAAAGTTTATGGATTTTGTGCAACGTATGACTCTCTTCCGGAGGTCCTGAACATAATACTATAAAAAGGGGGTTGCGAGTTGAAAGAACCTCTTGAAGCCTAGCCCTTTTGAGACTGCTGTGAGCACAGGGATCAAACTCCCATTGATCCCTGAACAGGTAAATTCGTCCCCCTACCGAAAGCTCCTCTTTGCTGTTGTGAAGAACGTGCATCTTTAGTCGTCTTTCCTCTACTTCCTCGGCCTCTAGTTAGACTGCCTCTCCTAGACCTTTCCCTGTTACCGGAGCCCTTCTTATGAGCTTTGGCAGGGTAGAATGTTGTGGTAGCTCTCTCATACACCAGGTTGAAGGGTGGAGACTGAAACATACTGCTGGGGAACCATGTACACAGTCTGAGGAATGGCGGCAACTGAGGCTGTTGCGACGAGAAAGGATTTCCTAAACTTAAAGGGACTTCTGAGCTTCTTGTCCTTGGGTTGAGGTCCTTCATTGGGAATAAATTTAGGTTTAGAGGACATAACCCACTTGTCTATAAAGCTCTTATTCTTCTGAGCTGCTTAGTCCATGACTTCTTTAACTAATTTTTTCAGGGAAGAGATCCTTCCCCCAGATATTGGAGTCGATCAGTTTTCTAGGTTCATGTCTGATCGTAGCAGTGGCTAGGATGTGTACCTACATGCTTTCCTGGCTAGGAAGAAAGCATGGATATCCCTATCAAACACGATTATTTGAGTGTTCACCAAAACTGGGAAGAGATCAGATATGAAATAGTTTGCAATAAGCATCTCTAGATAAGATTGGAAGACTAAAGAGCCAGAAAGTCTCTCTTTACCTTCCGACTCTCCATTTAATAGAGATTCAGGAATCCTAGGCAGTTTCTCGTTAAACTGTTTGCCTTCCGATGTCTTTATCTAGTTTTCCAACAGTAAAGATATTTTGGAAGTCCTTCTAGTTGTTCGAATCATAAGTACTGGAATGGCCTGCTCTCCACTATTGCTTTCATCATGGCCTCTAAGCTTTTAGAGCCAAAAGGGGAGACAATATCCTAGGGTGCCACAAAGGTGGCCTGTTTCCTGCTAAAGCCAGGAAGTTTGGTATTGGGGAATTCGGCAATCTTTAACTCCCTAACCAAAAGGGATTGAGTCTTGCTATGGTCCAGAAGAATTGTTTCCTTAGGGATCGTATCATCACTAATGGACACTTCCGATTTAAGCCTTATGTGGAAGTAAGGAAAAATATCGATTGATAGAAAGAATTCCAAGTCCGAAACTGGCTAGGAACCCAAACTATCCCCGATATGGAGGAACTCTTCGGTTAAGGCCATAAGCTCGAAGCTTGGGAAGCCTTAGAAAAAGGTGCCTTTTTCTTAAAGATACTATCCTCGCTGTTAGGTACGCTTAACAGCGTTCATATTTGGCGGTTAGGTTCTCCAAACAAGTTTTCACGAACGCCATTAGTTCCAAGTTACTAGGAAGTGAAGGTTTACCTAAAGTCTGAACTGGCATGGAGGTGGAAGCTGGGGCTTGAGCAGCAGTGATGGGGGGGGGGGGGGGTGGGAAGTAAAGAGGCACTGGGAACTGTACTCACATGATGTACATCCAACGAATCTTCTGAGGCTTCCGTGGTCAGCAAGATCCTCTCCCTCTCTGATGACACTCAAGAAGTAGTCGACATGTTGTCAGTGTCCAGACTCATAACTTGCAAAGCGTCTCGAACTTCCTTATCAGCATGATCTACGGATACTGTTGGGAGTTGAACGGTTGGTAACTGATACCAAACACAGAGGAGGCCTCACCCTTTGTAAAGAGAAGTTCCTTCAGTTCCAGAGAAGGATGATAAGACTCATCTTGTTGAGAGCTCTTCTGGAAGCCTCTTACCCAGTGTCGGAGCATCCTCCGACCTTGATCTCGAACGTCCAAGGAGACATCGGTGTCATAGAAGCCGGCGTGAAGGAGATCCGTGCAAATCTGGCATTTCGTAGGTTCACAGATTGCAACAGATCCCTTGGAAAGACCCCTTGGAAACACGACAATCAGCATGTTTCCGTTAGGTCTTGTGGCCACAGGGCGACCTGACCCGTCTGGTACAGGTGACCATTGAACACTCCATGTCATCTGCAACCTGTAAAGAAGAGACATATCATTAAAAATTATATTTTCCAAAAATTAGTTTCAGAGAACCCATCCTAATTTAAATGAACCTACTGCTGGAAAAATGGCTAAAGACTGAACATAATCAGAACATATGCCAAACAGCTCAGAAATGTATAGAGAAATATGAAACAAAATATAATTACAATGTGGTAGGAATGTGGAGGAAAGGTTCACATTGAAGGAACACTAGAACCTCTAGAGTAGGTCTATCGGAACAACCTAAGATGGCAAGTTTACTCATCATACTGTTTAGACCAGCAAAAACTGCCCCCAAGGCAGCAGCAGCTGCATTAAGGCGACAACTATTTCTAGTAGCCAATAAAAGACTAACCTACCAATATCTCAGGCATGTCAACACAAGGCTGTAAACGCATTGTAAAATCAAAAGGGGGAGAGTGAACAATCACATAGGGAAGGGTTCATATTCAGAGGAAGTACAGGAATGAAAGGCAGCTAGTAAATTAACCTGTCAAAACCTGATCATTATCATTAATTTTTTAAAAGGGGGAGTGTAGCCCGTAAGATAATAAGAGCTGTGCAAGACAGCCACGGTGCTAAGAATTAGAATTTCAAAGGATGTCCTAACAACCCGGCAGGATCCAATTGACCAACTCCAGGGGACAATTTTCCTCAGATGCGGGATGAGGCTGCAGCTGAGGCAGCAGATGGAATGACCTATAGCCAACACACAGCCAGTGCTAGAAGAACTCAAGCTGACAATGCAGGAAGCAGAGACAGAAGGCAACACCTCTGTCTAGATAGGCTAACCAGGCAAGGGAGTCAAGACTTCATAGCAAGAGGGATCTATCACAGGAAGTGAGGCTGCAGACATAGAACAGGCACTGGCAAGGCAGCAAAAGATGACCACAAGGGGTACCAACTCTACACCTAGATAGGGTTAGGCCATAGGGAGAACTGTGCAGGCAAGCCTAGCTTACCTAACGGGTGAGGGAAAGCTCAAAAGCTAGGGTAAGATGACTAGACAAGAGGAACATAGTTCCCCGTAAGGTCAGGTTATGATATAACTAGGAAGGGAAAGGGGCAGAGATAACACCCAAGGTTGGTCTCTAAGGCGGCAGAGAGATTTTTACAAGGGGAGGAGAAAATATCACCTACCTAGGGACAGGAAAGATAGCCTACAAGTAGGCATACTAACTGGCACAAGGATAAGGGAAGAAAGGAGTGGTGATGGGAGACTCAGAAAATGGCGAGGCGGCAAAACAGGAAGGTCGAACAGCGACATTAGAACAGCAATAGTGTTCTAGGGGGTCTGCCATGATAGGGTACAGAGGACAAGTCCTTATAACTAGGCATAATAATGGTTAAGGTTACACAAGGGGGTCTACTAGTTAGCATCAGAACAGTGGGTAAAGCATTCCAATGGGTAAAAGTAAGTAGACACAGGGAACAGCATCCCAAGACCTGTGCTACCTTGCTAAACGTATAGGCTAAGTGGAAAATTAAAACAGCCTCATTAGTGCAACTTACAAATTAGCCAACTCCCAGAAGGACCTTCAAGTTCGCAGCTCCCACTGTGACGAATCGACAGCATGGAAGGATAAACAGCCTCACCCAACCAGTGATGTTAGGTGAAAGAAGGGGATGGTGCATGAGTGAAACTTTACCAGGCCTGTCAGCTAGCTAGCATATGACACCCCAAGTCAATTCTGATACAACCACCCAAGAAACACCAAGGAATGATGTGGAAATACCATAAACATACCACACCTTAAAAGAATAATATAAAACATATTCTTCCAGTAATAGGACAAAATAACTAAGCGTTTTTGAGCGATTTTGTAACATGATGCAATAGCACTGACAGCATGCCGGCCTCGAAAAAATAAAAGCGTGCAAATCAAATAAAACACTGGCAGGACACGTGATATTCTCCAAGAAGTGAAAAAAAGGGGTATTTAACTTAGTCGATGAGGAAGGAGCTGAAGCATCCATAATCAAAAATTGATAAAAAAAAGCCAAGAAAAAAAGGCAGAGTCTCTCCAAGCGACCGTCAAATATGGCGACTGCGAAGGGGAATGGATCAACAGGAAACATGTTAATTGTAGCACATTGAGATCAGGAGTTGTAACGGCTTCCTTGCCCAAGTATCCTACCCTTACCTTATCCTTTGAGACAAGGTCAACTCTATTTGGGGAAGGATGACTATGGCTTGTTATTAACACGTCCCTGATTTATACATTATATCTCTCAGGATATTTGCTCCGAGGTTAAAACTCCGTTGATACCTCAGAGGTAAAATTTTCTGGTATATCACTCGCAGAAGTATACCAAGTAGAAGGTTTAATGTATGTTCAACTATTGTACATGATGTAGATTATGCAAAATGTAGCAATAAACTTCATTATATAATAAGCAAAGCATTTACGGCAATATGAAAATGATAGGCAGTAAACAGAAAATAAAACTATTTAAGATAAATCATATTGTAGATATTTACAGCATTATTAAAAAATCCACCGAATGCTCACAGCACACCAAAACTAATGGATAAACATATAAAATTATTACCAAGTAGGATGAGTTGACTTTCTAAACTTTTATAAAGCAAGGGACATATGGCATATAGTAGTTCAAGATATAAAATGTTGACAGAAAGAAATATTGCTTCTGCTTCTATTGATGAATGTTGATTCAGTCTTCTTTTTCTTCTTCAAAATACTTTATCAGTGTGTGTAGTCACCAAAGTCCAGAGTCACAGAGGGTGTAGCTGAAGAATGTCTCCAAACACAAGCAGTGTTCAGTCAGGTTTCTCTCATTTCTGCCTCCCCCTGTCCTATTATATAGGGAACAATACTCTAAAGAATTCTGAAACTTTAAGACAAACATTACGCAATAGCCAGGTGCCAGGAGCCCACTTTACAATCATTCTGTTGACCTCACATTCGTCAGATGACTGGCGCCAAAGTACAGTAGTTATCTAAAACTTCCGAATACATCTATTTTATAGTAAAATCTCTCTCTCTCTCTCTCTCTCTCTCTCTCTCTCTCTCTCTCTCTCTCTCTCTCTCTCTCTCTCTCTCTCTCTCTCTCTCTCTCTCTCTCAATAAATAAATAAATAAATAAATAAATAAATTTTCAGCATAAATAAGGAAGAAAAGAAACTATAACTGCTATAGTTTTCCAGATTCTCTCTCTGTCTCATTCTAATATTGAAAATCTGAATATTTTTTCGTAATTATAACAGTTTTCATGAAATCTTACAACAGAATAGAAGAGCAGATATTCCGGTTTCCCCTCAAACCTAATTAAAAAAAAGCGACCAATGATCATTATAGAATCAGAAGAATTAAAAATGCAACATTTAATAACACATAAACTTTAATAAACTTATTATAAAGAATTGGGTTTTATTTAGTCCCCCTTAAAAGTCAAGACAGAAAACGAAAGAGAACTGTAATGATAGTTTTTCTGTTTTTTGCTAATTCTGTAAATTATTCCATTGCACAAATAGTGATTATAGTAAACGAAAATAAAGTTTTCACGTTTGTATTCTATCATTCAATATCTTCACTTATTAATTACTGATGGAATAGGAAAGGCTTCCTCCAATCTCAGTGAACTTTCAATATTACGCAAATTCCTGATGTAATGTGATGGAAAGATATTTTTTCATCATGATGATGTATTTTCAAAAGAATTGATTTTTTCACCTTTTAAGAATATGGTTTTGTGTTGATAATTATTTTTGTATAATTGTAAATGAAAATTTTGATATCACGTAGAAGATTTAGTGAAAATTTACATATATAGTGATAGAAAAAGAAATCAGAATTTTAAAAAGAGAATGATCACGTTGATTGAAAACTTACGGTTTCCCTGCGGGCCAACCAAGGGAAAGGCCCGTGCCAACAACAAGTGTTGCCTTCAATACCCCAACAACAACAACAACAACTTATGGTTAGGAGAATCCCCAGATACAGCTTCTCACGTTATTACTGAATACCCCCACGTCTGAGGGGTAGACATCAACAATTAAACATCAACTCTCTCTCTCTCTCTCTCTCTCTCTCTCTCTCTCTCTCTCTCTCTCTCTCTCTCTCTCTCTCTCTCTCTCTCTCTCTCTCTCTCTATATATATATATATATATTCTAAATTACCGCTGTAAATAAGAGAGAAAAGAATCTCTTATTGCTATAGTTCTCCACAACTCGCTATCTATTTTTTTCTCTCCCTCTGAATCTAATTTTAAAAATTTGTGAGATAGTTTTCATAAATATAATAGTTTTTTTTATGAAAAGGTCGTTATAGAATAAGAAGAATTAAAAATGCAACATTCATTAACATATAAACTTTAATGAAGGCATTATAAAGAATTGAGTTTTATTTAGCCCCCCTCGAAAATCAAGACATAAAACGAAAGAGGACTGTGTTGATAGCTTTTCTATTTTCTGTTAATTCTATAAAAAGTTGCATTGCATAAATAGTCAACGAGAATAAAGTTTTCATATTTGTATTCTTTCATTCAATATCTTATTAATTAATGATGGAACAGGAAAGGCTTCCTCCAATCTCAGTGAACTTTCAATGTTATGTAAATTCCTGACAAGTTTAGATAATATGGAAAGATATTTTTTCATCATGATGTATTTTCAAATAGTTCGAGTTTTTCACCTTTTAAGAATTATTTTTCGTGTTTATAATTATTTTTGTATAATTTTGATTGAAAATATTAACATTATGTAAAGGATTTAGGGGAAATTTACATATATAGTGAGAGAACGAGAAATCAGAATTTTAAAAAGAGAATGAACACGTTGATTGGAACGATGTGATCTGGATTTATCATTAACTGCTGATGATTCATATTATTATTGGATACCCCCACATCTGAGGGGTAGATATCAACAAACATTCTTAACTATCATACAATGGTTTCTACTTTCTATCAGATCGCGTGAAGATTATGTGAAATAGGTGTTAATATTGTTACCATTTCTACTACTGGACTCAGTGCTCACTACTTTACTTTAACTGTGAAATTACTTTGCCCCGGATGTTGCAATAAAAGAATTAATAAGTATTGTATAAATTAAAATAATTATTCCATTTATCACATACTGTAAATCATCTTAATTGATTGTGAGAAAATGACTGATAAGTAATGTTACATTTCTTACTTTATTTGTAACAACTGGATATTGTTTTCTAGCATTGGAGAAAAGACCAACATATGCATAAAGCATTTAATAACATTATTTCATAAAAGATATTGAATAATGGTTGGTTCTGTAACAGAAGGGTTGATGGATATTCAGAAACCAACGTTGAATTCAGATAATTAAGCTTTTTGTAACTTGCACAATCGTTTGTTCTTTATTGCATCTTCCAAAAAGAACCGAATTTAATTGGTTATTTCATTTGGCTGGAATCCAATCCCAGTAATTATAACTTGTGGTGGCCTATTGGAAGTGTACTTGCCGGGCGCTCCCAGGAAGGGGGTTCAAGTACCACACAAACGGAAACTTTCTTTAGTGTCTGAAACCTCACCTTCCTTGCTGAGTCATCAGCAGCCATTGCCTGGTCCTAGGTTGGGTGGAGAGGTGCGTGGGTGCTGATCATATGTGTACATGGTCAGTCTCTAAGGCAATGTCTGTCCTGCTTGCGAGGGCAAATTCAATTTCCTTTGCCTCTGTCACTTATGAGTGGCTTTTAAACCTTAATTGGGTTCCTTCAATCTGGCATCAGTGTATGATTCGTCTCTCGAATTAAATTCTTCATTGTAATGGATGATATCTACTTTGAAGTATAATAAAGAACATCCCATACTGGAAACATTGTTAAGATTACTTTTGAATGAAAACTCGCCTACATCGATGTAGTCAGTTACTACACAACTTCACTACAAGTAATAGATGAAAATTCTTTTTCTTTCTTTCTTGTTCACAGTTGGTAATAAACTATTAATCTCTTCTTTCCTCTCAGTCTCATGAAAATTTCAATTTGACCTCAGAGGGAAAATTAACGCCCTAAGGCTCTTCCCTTCCTCTTCTAGATCCCCCTGCAGACCCCAATTAATAATCACGTCATCATCGAACCCATAATAAGTATCCTTTAACAAATTTATTGTCTAAGACACCTTTAAAGAAAATCCATGTTTTCCTCCCAATTGACTTTACACAGAACGAATCTTTTCCTTCACAATTCTCCTCGCTTCAGAGCCTTCTTTTTTTGCCAGGAATATTGGAAGATTCTGGAAGATTATAAATTTCCTTTCAAATGAAATTTTTTGGTAAAACCTTAATAAATGATCTGGAAGACAATCTTTCAAGAACTACAATTGTCTCAAGACAGTCTCCGTCTGTCTACTCAAAAAACAACAAAAACAAAGTTCAAAACAAAATTTGAGGCATCGCTACCAACTTCCTTTATAGGACTAATAATAGATCCAGAAAGTAAGCAGAAGCTCTTTATTATTATGTAATTATTTTTTACTCTTAAGTGTTATATGTTACGTTAAATTTATGTACATTGTATTACAAAACTTGTGAAAACTGCTTATTTTACATGTATGTTGATGGAAAAATAAAATAACTCGTTTAATTTCATATATGTTGATTTAAAAATTAGAAATAGATTATTAATTTTTATATATGTTGATGTAGTTAAGACTCAAAATATAATTGTGTTCTGGAACAGGAATTCTAGTCACTTCTCATAACTACTGAACTTCTGCAACGGCTGTGTGACGAACGTGAGTTCAACAGGATGATTCGTGAGTGGGGTCCTGGAGCATCGCTATTGCGTAATGTTAGTCTTGAACGTTCCATAATTTTCTGGAGTATTGTAACTAATATAAAAGGACAGGTGTGTGCGTGCATAGATTACCTGGATATTAATCCCGGATGGGGCTCTTAGACAGTCAGTCATAGCCCCCAAGGTTGAAGACCCAACCAGTGGGGTCATGGTCTTACCATATCTCAGCTCACGACAATCTGCTCTAGTGCATTACTCCGACCAGAGCAATCTTACTTTTCTAAGTTACTAGACACATATGCAAGAGAATCAGCTCGCCTAAGAGCATACACAACCAAGACAGGCCCTCAGAAAGGACATACAGTCGATGAGCCCCGAGAGCATAACTGTAGGCATGGAGGTGCAGTCGCTCAGCCCCAAGAGCATGACCACAATAACAGGAGTGGGGGTGACTGGGTCAGGATCAGTGGAAGTCTTACAAGGAGGCCTGGAATGTGGAGCTCTTTGGTGCTTATGCGGCTGTGGTGGGGCATCTGCTGCAGTGGTAGGGGGGACAGACTGTAATGCAGTCAATCTTCTAAATTGTTCTGGACACCTCCTGTTCCAGGCGTGGTGAGATCCACCACAATTGGAACACTTCGGATGGGTCTCTAACCCGTTCTTGTGGGTGTCAATGCATTCTTGGGTGGGATGCTGGTGGCTCCAGACTCCACAGACCGTTGAGCTCCTGCAACTCTCCTTGTGGTGGCAAAAACGTTGGTATTGACAGAGCGTAGAGGGTCAATATCTAAGTCCTCTATGGGAAAATTCCCCATATTATGAGGAACAGTGACGGTGAGATTTGCCCAATGAAGGTGAATGCGACTTTCTTTATAGGGTTTTTATGGCTGCCTAAATGCCATTCAGCAAGGGCAACATTATTGCAGTCAGTTATGAAAGACAGTGGCATATTGACAGAATAGTTGGAGACAACTGCTTTCCTCAATTTCCTGGCAGGATCAAGATAGGTCAAGGAGGTTTCCCTGTGAAAAAGGATGTCATTATCCTGATCCTTAGGTTTATTGATCATGTCACCCTTTAGAATGGCTGTGGACAAGATCTTTATTCCTGGGTTCGTGGATGCAATGGCAACAACTGCTACATAGGAAGGTACACCTTCCACGGCCGGTAACTTGAATTTTGGCTGGTGCTCTAGATTCATAGAGGCTGGCCGGTGTGGGATTTGGTACTTTGGTAGGAAGTTCTATTAACCATAATAATTACCTGGAACATAGATGAAAAATCGTTAGTAATTATTTCTCAGCTGATCCCATCTGATGTCGTCACTTTTGGCTTGATGGTTATTAAGACGTTGGTATTCTTAATACATTTAATGTATAAAAGACTACATTGTACTGTTTACTCTGTGACAGCTAACTCCCAAGTGTATATGGAGCGTCTTACACAATCTGACAAACCAAAACATTGCCAAACAAAAGAGCATCGCTCTGAAAAGACTTAAATCCTACTCCAGTACAAAATCATAAAGAATCACATCTTATCTGAGGTAATCAACAAATGTTTGAATCCTAATACCAAAACAAATCATTACTCTTATGTATAAAGCATAACATGTCTTATTCATGCAATATGATGCAATGTTGTGCAATACCTGCAACACTTGAAATAATATAGTACATTATTACAATAATACATAACAGTCTCCTCCCCCTTAACTTGACATTGTAAAAATATTCATAAATCTAATCTCTCAAGGGGCTTTCCTCTGTTAATCCTATTAGGAAGCACTTTAACCTCATCTTGTACTGGTACATGAATTGGTTCTGAATCTACATTGGATGTTGGACCATCTTGGTTAATATTTGACTCATTTGATCTAACTACTTCTTTAAGTTTCTCATCTCTAACATTCACATGCTCTACTGTCTTTCTGTTTAACGGCTGTAATTGATCAACATGACGTTTTACAACATTATCACCAACACGAACATCATAATGTAAATTTCCTATCTCTCTTACAATCTCTCCCGGTACCCACTTCTCTGGAGTGTTGTACGATCTTACCATGACATCAGACAAAGGTAAAAAATGTCTTACATTAGGAAGCTTTGCTACTTGTTTATACCCTTTATCTTCTAAATCATTTTGCAAACTTGGATACAATAAATCTAACTTACACCTTATCCTCCTCCCCATTAACAAATTTGAGGGTGCCACGCCTGTTGTGCTGTGCGGCGTTGTTCTATAAGACAATAAAAATTTTGACACATGCAAAAATATATTACCTGAATTTGCTTTTCTACACTTCATATTGTGTTTAAACGTTTGGACAAATCTTTCAGCCTCTCCATTAGTAGATGGATGATATGTAGCTGAAAATGTATGCTTTATACCATTGACATTACAAAATTCTTTAAACTCTTGTGAGGTAAACTGTGGACCATTATCTGTAACAATTCTTTCTGGAATACCATGCGTTGAAAAAATTTGCATTAACTCTTTTATTGTGGCGTAAGACGTTGTTGTCTTCATTGGGATAATTTCTGGCCACTTACTGTAAGCATCTACTACTATCAAAAACAAATAATTCAAAAAAGGACCTACAAAATCTATATGCACTCTTTGCCATGGATACCTGGGTAACTCCCACGGGTGCATTCTGGCAAATTGAGGATTGTTTTGTTGCATAACACAATTCATACAATTCTTTATATAACATTCCACATCTTTATCTACACCTGGCCACCATACAACAGTTCTCGCAATTGACTTTGATCTTACAATACCTTGGTGATCAGCATGTATTTCAGACAAAACCTTATTTCTTTGTGAATTAGGAATAACTACCCTTGAACCTCTCATCACTATTCCTTGTGTCACACTCAGTTCATACCATATATCCTTATACGGTTTACAATTTTCCTCTTTTCCACATAAGTCTCTACCTGTCATTAAACTCTCCAAAACCTTACTAAGTACTGGGTCTTGCTTGGTACTGTGTGCTACATCTTTTGCAGTTATTGGTACATCATATACAGAAATTAACAGAACACTGTCATCATACTCTTCTGAAGCTTTGTCTACGGGTAATCTGGATAAAGCATCTGCATTACCCATATTTGATGTTGGACGGTATTCTATATCATAGTGGTACGCTGCTAACATAACTGCCCAACGTTGTAGTCTTGCAGCTACCAACGTAGGTAAACTTGCTTTTGGACCCAATATTGCTAATAAAGGTTTATGATCTGTAACAAGTGTGAACTTTTTCCTTCCATAAAGATACATATGGAATTTTTTAACTCCATAAACTAATGCTAAACCTTCCTTTTCTATTTGAGAGTAATTCCTTTCTGCCTTGTTCAATACTCTAGAAGTGAATGCAATTGGTTTTTCTGTTCCATCTGGCATTACATGAGATAATACTGCACCTAAACCTATGTTTGATGCATCACATACTAATTTAAATGGTAAATCCATTTGATAATGTACTAAGAATGTAGGTGATGTTATTTCCTGCTTGATTCTTTCAAAAGATTCCTGACACTCTTTTGTCCACTTTCATTCTACATCCTTATTCAACAGATTATACAATGGATGTGCAATTGTAGACAAATTCTGAATGAAATTCCCATAAAATGTTACTAAACCTAGAAATGATTGTAATTCCTTAACATTTTCTGGCACTTTTGTTGATTGTACAGCTTTAATCTTCTCTTTAGTTTTGTGAATACCCTTGCCATTTATTACAAAACCTAAGTATTCCACAGAATCAACTTCTAAAATACATTTGTTCTTATTTACTCTAATATTATGTTCCTTCAACTTCTTCAGAACTGTTCGCAATCTTTCTCTATGTTCTCTTGTGTCTTTACCCGCAATTAAAATATCATCTATAAAAATGAATACTTGCATTCCTGAAAAAATCTTATCCATAGTTTGTTGCCATATAGCTGGACTACTTGCAACTCCATAAGGTAATCTCTTTGGCCTAAACAAACCTAAGGATGTATTTACTGTACATAATTCTTGTGAAGTTTCATCCATGGGAAGCTGTTGAAATGCTTGTCTTAAATCTAATTTAGAAAAAACACTGCATCCTGACATAGTTGCAAACATGTCTTTCGGATTTGGTAAGGGATGTTGAGCTACTTGCAGTTGTGGATTTAACGTTACTTTGTAATCTCCACATAACCTAACCTGTCCACTTTCCTTCACAATAGGAACTAATGGTGTAGCCCAATCTGAATATGTAACCTTTTCCCAAGAGCCTTTACTTTCTAATCTCCTGATTTCTGTTTCAACTGCACTTTTCAATGCATACGGTACTGGTCTCGGAGCAAAAAATATACGCGAACTGTCAGATTTCAAAACTAAAATTGCCTTTGCGTTCTTTACTGTACCTATTTTATCTTCAAATACGTCTTGAAACTCTGATATGATATTATCCATTGACATTTCATTTTTGTTTTCATCTTGTCTACCTGCAACCTTCAAAATACTAGGCCAATCTAACTTCAAATACTGTAGCCAATCTAAACCTAGCAAAGTTTGTCCATTACCTTTTACTACTGTTAATGGCATTCTCTCTAATTTCTGTTCTTTGTACTGTACTTCTACGTTCGAAGCACCTATTACCTGAATATCAAAATCATTATAACTTCTCAAAACTCTATTTGTACCTTCTAATAACAAATTAGGAATGCTTTTAGCCATTTTCTCAGACATAATTGATACATCGGCTGCTGTGTCAACTTGCATCAAAATTGGTTTACCATTTATGATTACTTCTACCATGATATGTTTCTTTGCACCTTTGTTGACTGAGTTTATGCGAAACGCAAAATCAGTTTCTGAACTAACCTGATTGTCATGAACATTTTCCTCATTATTCTCTTGACCCATAGTATCAACTGTAGCATTTATTTTCTTTGCGTACTGTTTAGGGAATCTACAAGCAGTTGCAAAATGACCTAGCTTTCTGCAATTCTGGCATGTCTGTCCAGTAGCAGGGCATTTCTTTGCTTCGTATGCAAGATGATCAGTTTTACCACACCTAAAACACTTGGGTTTTTCCTGTTGTTTCTGTGTATAAGCCTGATTCTGATATTTATGAACATTAGTGTTGGGCACTTTTCTATGACTAGGCTTTGTCATATTCCTTCTCTGATTCTCATTGGTTTTCTACTTAGAACCTACTGTATTAATTTTAGAATTTTCCATTCTATTGCTTGTAGAACTACCTATTATGTTACTTTGCCTATTTGATGTTTCTAAAGCTCTGCCTGTTATCAATACCTTTTCTAATGTTAAATCTTTATCTTGCAATAATTTCTTTCTTAGCTCTTCTGATGTGCAATGTGCAATTACTTGATCTATGATAACATTTTCTAACTCTAGAAATTCACATGAAACGGCTAAATTCTTTAGTCTAGTCACAAAGGCATCTAAACTTTCATTTTCTTTCTGATAAGCCTGCGCTGAAAACTGGTATCTTTCAAAAACTTTATTGACCTGAGGAGCAAAATATGTGGTAAGAGCCTTAATTGCAGCTTCACTTGTGTCATCTGTAGGCTGCAAAGTCTTAAACACTTCCCGAACTTCCCTACCTGCTGTATGAAGTAATAATGCCTACTTTTGTGCATCCTTCATCTTCCCTAATACTTCTAAATAAATCTTAAATTCCTCACACCACTGTTGCCATCGTGTTGCAACAGAATTAGGCTCAGCAGTGATGCTGAAACCTAGCGGGTGCTCGATGTTAAAAGGCATTTTGTTTGCTTACCTTAATAACTGTGGTAGGTTAAGTTACTGTTCTGCAGTCACAAGTGTACTTCCTACCTACCCAACATTAAATTTCACCCTTTTGTGTATTTGATGAAATTCCTATTCTGCTGCTGGTAAAATCTTCATTGGGCGATTTTACTCTTGTCCCCTTATGTACAAACGACCTTCTCTTGTGCTGGCCGTCCTTGTGCATAGGGACCAATGCTTCTCCCTGCTTGTCCGTCGTCCTTTACGTCGCCACTGTGGGATTTGGTACTTTGGTAGGAAGTTCTATTAACCATAATAATTACCTGGAACATAGATGAAGAATCGTTAGTAATTATTTCTCAGCTGATCCCATCCTCGTCGCCACTGTGGGATTTGGTACTTTGGTAGGAAGTTCTATTAACCATAATAATTACCTGGAACATAGATGAAAAATCGTTAGTAATTATTTCTCAGCTGATCCCATCTGATGTCGTCACTTTTGGCTTGATGGTTAATAAGACGTTGGTATTCTTAAAAAATACATTTAATGTATAAAAGACTACATTGTACTGTTTACTCTGTGACAGCTAACTCCCAAGTGTATATGGAGCGTCTTACACAATCTGACAAACCAAAACATTGCCAAACAAAAGAGCATCGCTCTGAAAAGACTTAAATCCTACTCCAGTACAAAATCATAAAGAATCATATCTTATCTGAGGTAATCAACAAATGTTTGAATCCTAATACCAAAACAAATCATTACACTTATGTACAAAGTATAACATGTTTTATTCATGCAATATGAAGCAATGTTGCGCAATACCTGCAACACTTGAAAAGGGAAGGGAAATTATTCCCAAGTTTTGCAGAAATGACATCTCTTAAGAAATAGAGTTATCTCTGATTCAAGTACAATAATAAGAGGTATCGATAATGAAAGATCAATTGTTTTTTCTGGCTTCGAGGAAACGTCCTGAAAAGATAAATCTTAAAAATGATGATAATCTGATAAGAGTTGGCAGTTCTGTTCTTATCTAAATATAATGGAAAATATTTCAATGAATCGGACACAATACTTGAAATCCAGCACTAAACAATAGTTTTTTTAGGCTTCGTTCTTACTAGCTTTGATTAATTCTTTTTAAATTAACAACAACAAAAAAATCAAAACAGTACACAGGCAGTAAAAAAGAAATACTATGTGAAGAATATATTTCATAAAATAGTACAACATATTACAGCGTAATTGTACCTCGTGAAACAATGTGTTAATTGTGTACTTAGCAGTTAAATGACTGTAGTGGGTCACGTCAACACCGGAAAGAAAGGTAATGGATGAAAATAAA
Organism: Palaemon carinicauda; assembly: GCF_036898095.1. Lineage (NCBI taxonomy): Eukaryota > Metazoa > Arthropoda > Malacostraca > Decapoda > Palaemonidae > Palaemon > Palaemon carinicauda. The sequence continues at coordinate 11,967,144 of NC_090749.1, forward strand.
GAAAAAAAAAACACACAGACTGTTCTAAAAGTACTCTTTTATTTACCAAGAACTTCTCAACCTAACAGTAGATAATTTTCTAAAGGTGTAGATATTTTACACACCAATTGAATAACCAGCGTATGAGCCCCAAACAAGACTTGGAAGGATGAGACGGAAATCTTTCTTGCAATTTCAATGTGGCTCTGTTGCTCTCAGGAATGACTGGGTTTTTGCAGATCTACATTATCCCCAAAGCTGGAATCACACTAGGGTTTTTTTTTTTCGCCGGATGCTGCCCAAAATGTAAAGCACGAGAGGTGGTTGCTCGAGAATCTTCAAAATATTGGCTTGCCAACTGGATGGGAAGCAGCTGGCATAACCACGAGCATGACGTCAGATGTAAACACACAAGATGGCGGCTGAAAATAGGACGTGCTCTTGTTTGGAAATCCTGGGTCCAACACACCTCAAAATATAATAAAAATTTGCTTTGTTATCCTTTGATGGTTGTAGAATTCTTCGATTCACGTAATATACCGATAATACAAATTACTGCAACAGTTAGAAAATTTCTGGACGCCATGATGACATCAGCTGATCGGATTTGTTTAACTTTTTCCTAATCGCTCCTTGAACTGAGATATCGTAGTGTGACGCTACAACACTTTCGCTCGCTATCAACGGCTGGAGGTTGGTGAAAACCTATAGCAAGAAATGAGTGGTGTGAATCAACATAAGGCTGACTACGCTGAAGCCTAGGGTCCCTGCAAGAGCATGTGTCCAACAAAATTGTTTTCTTTTAGAGTTAAATGTTAAAACTATGGATTATTTACTTCATCTGTAATATCATTTCTAAAATAGAGTTCGAAAAGATGAAAAAATATCCCCGGTTGAGGTTATGTGATTTGTGATTGGGCTGAGATGGAGTGTTAGTCAGTAGTTAATACTTGAGAAAAGGGCGATGAGTGTGAGAATGAACGAAGGGTGTGAAAGAGAGAGAGAGAGAGAGAGAGAGAGAGAGAGAGAGAGAGAGAGAGAGAGAGAGAGAGAGAGAGAGAGAGAGTAGCCTTAATCAGCATTTTCTTTACTTCCCGAAAAGAGAAAAAGTAATTAATTCCATCCCATGAATATTCAGATTTATTAGACGAATTTCCCTATTTTAATTCTTTTTCAGAAAAGAGGTTTTGTCGGAATCACATATCTTTTCAAAGGGGAGTTCCCTCTCTCACTCTGCCTCTTTCATAGAGACTTCAATGGAATTAGGTATTTCACCCTACAGGTGATCATTGGCCATGCAATTGAAAGGAAGGAAGTTATTAAACTATTTATGTAAAACAGAAGTGGAAGGAAAATATCACAAAATTATGTGTTGCGCTGAACCTTGCAAAGCAGGAGACATCGTCCTCAAAAGCACATTAGACAAGAAAACGACGAAATAGCTTTTTTTTTTTTTTGTCGAAGGTTGTCCCTCTGAAGACTGTTGTTTGCGTTGGAAGCTCTTGAATATGATCGATGTCAATAATGACATGAGCGAGCAAAAGGAAAAGCAAGGCGGAACGATCAATGTTTGTCCTCACAAAATGTGCTGATATTTTTTCTGCTCATTGGATTTTGTTCTTCATTAAATTTGGCTTTGCCCAACAAAAGGTTAGAGTCAGAAAATTAGATATCTACTGCATCTGCTATTTACTCTGCAATCTATAATGGAAAGTGTTAAATAGTCTTATATGTATTGACGTTATATGTCAATGTCGCTTTTGATACTGTAGCAGTTCTCTTCATATTGACTTCTTTGCAGTCATTTAGTGTTAATGGGAATTATTATTTATACACACTTTTATATATATATATATATATATATATATATATATATATATATATATATATATATATATATATATATATAATTTATATATATATATATATATATATATATATATATATATATATATATATATATATATATATAATTTATATATATATATATATATATATATATATATATATATATATATATATATATATATATATATATATATATATATATATATGTGTGTCCTATGGATGCCTCTTGGAATAAAAGAAACTTAATCTCAATTTTCAGGAAAATTCGATCTTTAATATCTATTCTGGAGTAAGAATTTCATACAACATTTTGGAAGAAGAAACGAAGTTTACTTCATATAAATGATATTTATAGATAGGCTATTTACAAATGAATAAATTTTCAAAGAAAATCTGATAGATAATTAAAACCTCTGGGTGAATTAGTTATACTTTGAAACTAAATCAAAACAAAACTAGGTCAAACTATACATAATGAACCGTTCACGAATAACTTTTATAGAGTGATCCATTGATTAAAAATTGCATTGATAAGAAGGAGGAGTTTTTAAAACAGTTTTCTGATAGATAGGAAGGAGTTATCTCAATGTTCGAAAGCTTATGCAGAAATGCATTGATTTTTTTCAATGCTTTCACAAATCTGGTTAATAACGAAACAACATTGCTCTCGGCCTGATCTATACGTTTTATAAGAATAGACTATGAAGGGGACCACACGTGGTATTAAGAGAGAGAGAGAGAGAGAGAGAGAGAGAGAGAGAGAGAGAGAGAGAGATTATTATTATTATTATTATTATTATTATTATTATTATTATTATCATTTAAAGCCAAGCTACAACCCTAGTTAGAAAAGCAAGATGCTATAAGCCTAAGGGCTTCAACAGGTAAAAATAGCCCAGTGAGGAAAGGAAATAAGAAGATAGATAAGCTACAAGAGAAGTAATAAATAATCAAAATAACATATTTTAAGAACAGTAACAACATTGAATTAGATATCTTGTATATAAACTATAAAAACTTCAAAACAATCAAGAGGAATAAAAACAAGATAAAACAGCGTACTCAAGTGTACTCTCAAGCAAAAGAACTTTAATCAAAGACAGTGGAAGGCCATGATACAGAAGCTATGGCAATACCCAAGACTAGAGAACAATGGTTTAATTTTGGAGTGTCCTCCTCCTAGAAGGGCTGTGTAACAACGATATTGCAGTAGTTAACTACTTGGGCAAAGAAATTTTTTGGTATTCCCAGTGTTGTTAGTTTTGTGAGGACAGGCGAATGTGGAAAGAATTAGCCGGACTATTCAGTGTTTGTTTAGGCAAAAACAAAATGGGCCACAATCAGAGAGAGGGATCCAATGTAGTACTGTCAGACCAGTTAATGGACCTAATAACTCTCTAGCGGTAGTATCTCAACGGGTGGCTAGAGAGAGAGAGAGAGAGAGAGAGAGAGAGAGAGAGTTACACTAAAAAGGGTTGTCTAATGTTAATCATAACTCTATGTTGTCCACATTACGCAGATGTCTCTCTGGAAATTTCATGGAATTTATCTATTATGAATAAAAACCAAAATCTCCTAATTTAGAATCTTGTATGTTTAATCAAGGAATATAATCACCATAGAATGCTGAATGGCTGAATGAGTTTGGCACCAGATGTGATAGAAGGATCTATAGTACAGTGATGAGACCAGTGTTAATGTATGGATCAGAAACTTGGGCTTTAAGACCAAAAGAGGAAGCAAAGCTTGAGAGAACAGAGATGGGAATGCTAAAAGAAGAATATGGAAATATTACTGTTTGAAAGATTGGAAAAGGATGAAATAAGAAGTATTGTAGGTGTAGTAAAGATTACTGAGATGATAGGAGTGTCACGACTGAGATGGTGTGAGCATGTGTTAAGGATAGGTAGTGGGGAGGGAGTGAGGAAGGCTTGGGAGGAGCCTGTAAGGGGGGGGGGGGTTGTCAAAAGGGAGGCAGAGAATTAGATGGTGAGATAAGCCTGATAAGGTTATGGATGATATATAAAAAAGAGATTTGGTGGAAGAGGATGCCTTTGATTGAAGGCATTGGAGAGGGGGCATCAGGCAACCGACCCCTTAGTGTAAGGATAAAGTAAGGGAAGAAGATGAAGAAGAAGAAGAATAGTGAAAGAAGGACGCATTCATTCATGACATCACTCGACAATACGGTCAATGTATTATATATCGAGAGAGAGAGAGAGAGAGAGAGAGAGAGAGAGAGAGAGAGAGAGAGAGAGAGAGAGAGAGAGAGAGAGTGATATAATCCAGAAGATGCTTACTTATTTTGGTAAAAACAAATATCTTCATCTGGCTTCAGTCAGTCGACTGGTCCTTTTCTATCCTACCTAATACAAACTTACGACAAAAGCCAAATTTGTCCAGATGAATCATATGGAAATAAATAAAATATCTTTAATTAAATTCATTATAAGACAACTGCAAGATTTGAAAATATTTCATGATAAGAAATTAAAAGTTTCCAAGCATGAATGCGTAAATAGAGCCTACTTCATCCCATGTTCTCTCTCTCTCTCTCTCTCTCTCTCTCTTCGAGCAGTCAAAGTTCGGTTACATCGGTTCCGGACCCAGAACCTATTCCGTCTACATCGTCTGCTATCCCAGATGAACTGGGAAGGACTCTTTCTTCCATTGTTGAGATGATCCAACAAATTCAAAGGAAGAATGATGAGAAGGAAGCTGCAATAAAACTGGAGATATGTAGACTTGCAGCATCACGTGGGCCCCAGAAGCAGCACAGTGTGAAGGATCTTCCTTTGTGCTCGGATACCAATCCTTGGAGGTATGCCGAACACATGCCAATGACAACCGGGAAGATCGTGATCTCAGAAAAGTTGGGAGCAATTCCCCTGGAAGAAGTGGAATTTTGGCCCAACAAAGATTCTTATCCGGACTGCTATGTCCGTCTTAGGAAGGAGCCAGCCTCAAAGAAGGAGACGGAGCCGAAGGAGGTCATAGTTTTTTATCATAGTAAAGCTCAGACGTTACTAGCGAGCTCGATGAAAGAGAGGGGCTTCACTAACTCAAAGGTGCCCGCCTTGAGTAAGAAGCTTCCCTCCTTTGTGGCCTCTCCTACCAGAGCCTTTCCCTTCTTTGAAAAGGCATATAAGGCAGCCTTAAAGGCGGTGGAGGCAGGGAAACCATGCCCCTCCTTGGAGGAATGCAAGCCGTTATCTCTGACCTTGCCCTTGGACCAAGAAGACTGGAAGGACGTACACCTTACCTTCTCAGTCGGAAAGCTGGAAGCTGATATTGCTGAACGTCAGTTCGGTGAGGCACTTCCAAAACTGTCGGAGGTTCTCTTGCGTAGAGAGCAAGAGACAAAGGAAAGACTTGCGGCATCGATGTCGTTGCAAACGACACTAAAAAGGAAGGCAAGTGACCCCAAGATCCAGGACATGTTCATGGTTGTGGCCAAAACCCATCTGGCCACAATTATGAAGGATCTCTATAGCTTTATTAAAGCTAGGAGAGCCTGTAGAGAGTTCGTGTTCGCCTCGGCTGAGGTGAGGCACCAACCGAGGAAACTGATCTCCTCTCATATTTGGGGTAAAGACCTCTTTCCCAATGAAGTGGTTAAAGAGGTAGTAGACAAGGCTGCCAAAGAGAATAGGAACCTTCTCAAAAAATGGGGCTTAGATCTCAAGAGAAAATCTTCCTTTCGTTCGAGAGCTAGAGGAATAGCCAGCGGTTCTTCTAGATGCCCTTCAAAAGGAAGGGGATACAAGGCCTCAGGTCCACAACAGCAGAAGTAAGATACTTCCAGTAGTAGGGAGACTACAGCTATTTAGGGATAGCTGGACCTTTGATCCCTGGGCCCACAGCCTAATTAAAAATGGACTAATACTTAATACTCGAGAGATTTGAGCGATCATGTATGGAATTGTTGTTTTGTCAACCCTTCAGTTAAGAGGGTATTCAATAATATTTAGGTTCAATATAACGAAAGTGCTGGAGTAACCTCCAATTGTTGTTGGGGTATTAAAGCCAACACTTGTTGTTGGCACGGGCCTTTCCCAAGCAACTTGATCGGCCTCTTTTTAAAATTCTGATTTTTTTTTCTATAACTATATATGTAAATATTTTACTGAATCTCCCACATGATATGAAAATTCTCATTCAAATTCATCAAAAATAATTATAATCACAAACAATTCTCATAAAACTTTAAATAACCCAATATATTTGAAAACATATCATTATGATGATAAAATATCTTTTCATATTAACCATTCACTGAGATTGGAGGAAGCCTTTCCTGCTCCATTAGTATTTAATAAGCAAAGAAACTGGAAGATAAAATATAAACGTGAAAACTTTATTTTCGTTTGGCTATAATGATGATTAATTTATGCAATTTTCGATAGATTTTGCAGAAAATAGAAGAATTCGCAACACAGTTTTCTTTCTATCTGTCTTGGCTTTCGAGGGGGACTAAAAGAAATGTGATTCTATATCATCCATTTATCTAAGTTTATATGTTAATAAATGTTGCACTTTTAAACCTTCTTATTCTATAATGACCTTTGATCTATTTCTAATTATGTGTAAGGGGAAACAGGAAGATCTGCTCTTCTATTCTGTTGTAAGTTTCCATAAAAACAGTTATATTTACGAAAACTATCTCAGAATTTTAATATTAGATTTAGAGGGAGAAAGAAAAGATAGCAAATTGTGAAAAACTATTATTATTATAGATTATTTTCTTCCTCGTTTACAGTGGCAATTCCATTACAGAGAGAGAGAGAGAGAGAGAGAGAGAGAGAGAGAGAGAGAGAGAGAGAGAGAGAGAGAGAGAGAGAGAGAGCAAATGGTTCTTTTCGCTATTTTTGTTTTTTCCATAGGTTCTGAATGATGCTTATATAAGTACCAACAGTATTCTTGTAGCTCCAGGTAAAATAAAATCAAAAGGATATCCTACGGACTGGCATGAAAAATTACATACATACAAAAGAATTAAGTGGCATTCATTGGTTGTTACAGTCAACAATTCTGGGTAATCACACCTATAAATAGGTACAGAAATGTAAGTAATTACAAGCTTAAATTATTGAGGTAAGTAAATTACCGAGTTACTTAAACACAAATCAGTCAGTTTTAACATCCAATGTTGCATTACCTTTTGGAACAGAAAACAGCACAACAACCCCTTTTAATAATCATTGGTATTTTGTATAGTTAAAACGCCCATACCAGACCTCAGGAACCCCTTCAGGGTAGAACAGTCCTGCTAAAAATGCTTGGTTATAGATTTTCCTTTGCTCGTTAAAGAATACCACAAATATTACGTCCTAATACATCTCTTTGCCTATCAAAGAAGGGACTTAATCATTCTTCAAAATGGCCAGTGTAGGAGTTTTATGGACGACTTGACCAAATGCTACGAATGAATTTACAAAGATTCAAATTTCATGATTCCACAAGTCAATGTTGTCTGATCCCGTTCGAAGGACAACTAAAATTTAGAATTTGAAATAATGAGTAGGAAATGATTCCAGGAAAACTGTCAAGCTCCCATTTCCGAATTCCTGGCTTGGAGAAGTTGAGCGCCAAGACTCACACATTCAACAAACCCGAGAGGTGTAACTAACACTACTTGCTAACCATACACAAGTTTCTTAGAGATAAAGTTTTGATTTGATTTATATCTTGAAGGGCAACATTGAAATAAGCTTATATTCATTAAGAAATAAGTTCACATTAAGAAATAAGTTCACATTAGAGCTGTTAAAATAAATATCTCTGACCGACAAGAATCAAGTGACTCCTTTTGCAATGATGTAAGTCAAAATAAGATTCACAATGTAGGTAAACAAAAATAATTAAAAGAAATTCTATCAAAGAGGAAATTTAAAGTATTGAGGTTGCAACTTATTACATCATCCTGAAATGGCAACACTGTCTGCAGCCTACTTAGATGTTTATATACCTGAATCAGTCGGACCCAGTTAATTGATCCAAATCTTGATGATAACTTCCGAAACCTCCTCCATATTACACAATCCTATGTGATTTATTGCTTATCCTAAAGAGAACCGGATTTAATTGGGATTTCATTATTTTGGCTTGATTCCAATACAAGTAATTGTAGGTCAAGTGATAAAAATTGGTTTCCTTCCTTCAGTGTAAAATGTGTCTCCAATGGATCTACTTGTAAGGAATAATATCTACTTTGAAGTATAAGAAAAACCTTATTAAGATTCTTTTTGAATGAAACCTCTCGGCTTCATCGATGTAGTCAGTTACTACAAAACGGCTTCACTATTAGTAATAGATGTAAATTCTCTCTTTCGTTGTTTACAATTGGTTTTAAACTGAATCTCTTTTCTTTCCTCTCAGTCTCTTGAAACCTTCAAGTTGACTCCAGAGGGAAAATTAATGCCTCTTATTTTGTCTCACATCATTGCAAAAGGAATCACTTAATTCTTGTCGGTTAGAGATATTTATATTAACAGCTCTAATAGGAACTTATTTCTTAATAATTATAAACTTATTTTAATGCTGCCCTTCAAGATATAAATCGAATTAAAACTTTATCTCTAAGAAACATGTGTATGGTTAGCAAACAGTGTTTGTTGCATCTCTCAGGTTTGTTGAACGGGAGAGTGTTGGTGCTCAACTTCTCCAAGCCAGGAATTCGGAAATCGGAGCTTGGAGGTTTTCCTGGAATCATTTCCTACTCATTAATTAAAATTCTAAATATTAGTTGTCCTTCGAACTAGATAAGACACCATTGACTTGTGGAATCATGAAATTTTGGATCTTTGTAAATTCATTCGTAGCATTTGGTCAAGTCGTCCATAAAACTCACACACTGGCCATTTTGGAGAATGATTAAGTCCCTACTTTTATAGGCAAAGAAATGTATTAGGACGTAATATTTGTGGTATCCTTTAACGAACAAAGGCAATTTTATAACCAAGCATTTTTAGCCAGAAATTTCTACCCAGAAGGTGTTCTTGGGCTCTGGTATGTGTGTTTTAGCTATGCAAAATACCAATGATTAGTAAAAGGAGTCGCTGGGTTGCTTCCTGTTCCAAATGGTAATGCAGCATTGGATGCTTAAACTGATTGATTTGTGTTTAAGTAACTCCTTAATTTGATCACCTCATTAATTTTAGCTTGTAATTACATTTATTTACCTATTTATAGGTGTGAATACCTAGACCGTAAGATTTTCTTTGGAATTGGAACTTACGGATAAAACAAAATAGCAAACAGAACTAATTGCTGTGCATAATTTTCTCTCTCTCTCTCTCTCTCTCTCTCTCTCTCTCTCTCTCTCTCTCTCTCTCTCTCTCTCTCTCTCAATCTAACTGAATTGCCAATGTGAATGATGAAGAAAATAATCTATAATTACTATAGTTTTCCACAATTTGCTATCTTTTCTTTCTCCCTCTAAATCTAATATTAAAAATTTGTGAGATAATGTTCGTAAATATAACTGTTTTTATGAAATCTTACAACAGAATAGAAGAGCAAATCTTCCTGTTTCCCCTTAAACATAATTACAAAAGGTTCAGAGGTCATTATAGGATAAGAAGGATTAAACATGCAACTTTTATTAACATATAAACTTAGATAAATGGATGATATAGAATTAGATTTCATTTAGTCCCCCTCGAAAGCCAAGACAGATAGAAAGAAAACTGTGTTGCGAATTCTCCTATTTTTTGCAAAATCTATAGAAAATTGCATAAATTAAACTTCATTATAGTAAAAAAAAAAATAAAGTTTTCACGTTTGTATTCTATCTTTCAGTTTCTTTACTTATTAATAATTGATGGAGCAGGAAAATCTTCCTCCAATCTCAGTGAACGGTTAATATGAAAAGACATTTTATCATCATAATGATATGTTTTCGAATATTTCGAGCTTTTTAACGTTTTGAGAATTTTGTTTTGTGTTTTTAATTATTTTCAATAAATTTAAATGAAAATCTTTATATCATGTGGAAAATTCGGTAAAATTTACATATATAGTTATAGAAAAAGAAATCAGAATTTAAAAAGAGCATGATCAAATTGCTTGGGGAGGACGTTATTATACGGTCCTTGAATACACTTGACATAAATGAATTATTATTCAATACCCTCTTGACTGAAGGGTTGACGAATAATTATAGGAAATATGTAAATATGTCTGTGATTTCTCCAATCACTTGTCAAAAAATTAAATCTTGAAGGTATTTTTAATAACTTGTCTAGTGAAATATGAAACGGAAGAATATTCATCGATTAGCTGATTCATGAATGAAAACACTTTTACAATTTCTCTTTTTACATTTGAATAACATCCAATCATCTATAACTTTTATCTCATTGATTTTATCTGCAATTTTCCTCTTGATGTTTTAAAAATGATATAAATTGAAATGTCTTGTTCCGTAC
>NC_090749.1:11979899-12007399 GCF_036898095.1 Palaemon carinicauda
TAATGAACAGACGGAGACACAAAGAGGAGAAGGTTTGTGTGTAAAACCATTTGAACAGGAATTTATTGTCCTGAGTTACATAACAGGAAGAGTAATTCGGTTAATAAAGTATAAGAAGGATAAGGATAGATCGAATGAAAAGAAGCCTCTAATACTACTATAATACTATAAATGTGATTCTCGTATCACAAGGAAGGATGCTCATATGACACCGTTGGTTATTTCCTCTCCATCACTCGAAGACATAAGATTTAAAGACACATTAATCAAGATATGTAGTTGATACTCGAAGGAAAAGACATAGTTATCTCTCGTGAAGGTTTATAGCGAGAGGGAAAACATACATATCCTCTCTTAAATGTTTAAAGGCGACTCATGAATGGCAAAGACAAGGGACAGTACAATGCCCTAGCGAGTAGGACAATGCCCTGGAGACTGACCTTATATACATATGATTAGTGCCCAAATTCAGACCCTTTCTACTCAAGCTAAGACCAGGGAGGGCCATGCAATGGCTATTGATGACTCAGCAGGTTGACCTATAGGGTCCACTCAAACATCCCATCCTTAGCTCACAATGATGGTGACTTTGCAGACAATACAAGAAACTACCGAGTCTAAGCAGGTCTCAAATCCAGTCCAGCAGATCGCTAGGCAGAGACGTTTCCAATAGCACAACTGTCATCAGAGTCTGAATAAGCCTTTATGGATCCCATACTTTACCTCTGAGGCCGTATAGTTGTGTAGTATGTATGGAAGTTTTCCATAGACTAACAGAAAGTGGAATCCTCTATCATTCCTTATCTTTATTTGTGGATAACTGTTTTGAAGTGAAACTACTTATAGTGATGATGTCAAATAACTCATTTCTTTCTTCTGGTTACCAATGATATGGAGGGTACTCGGTGTCTCCATTTGGAGTAAGAGAATAGAATTCTTTTATGTTTTGTAATTTTTTCAGAAATTTAATCCCGGATATTTATTTCATCTATTGTCTGATCTTTCCAGATATTATACTCCTATGCAGGAAACTAATTAGGAAAGAACCTTGGAGAAATACTCTGTCTCACTCATTTATTAAATCATGGGAAATAAGAGAACAAAAAGTCTATATATTTAGATGGGATAAAACAAATTGTATGAATGTGAAAAAGTGTGACTAATTCGGATTTATATTGGAGCATTTGTTAAATACATTTTCTTTGACTTTTTTATTTATTTTATAATAAACTTTCATTGTTGCCTCGATGTAGGGTCACCTTTGATTAACGCCCAGGAAGCCTCTTATACAAAATATCCAAATCCTTCTTACAATCATGAGTATGAGCCTCGCAACCCCATCCCCTCAACGAAGTAATGGAAAAAGACACTCGGTAATCAAGCACCACATAATACATAGTAATTATGATCCCCGAGCTCTCTCTCTCTCTCTCTCTCTCTCTCTCTCTCTCTTGGGATGTTTATCATGTACGTGTTCAGAAGAAACCAACATTCCAACGATCATTTTTATTTATTTGCAAGTTATCTGTTTCTCTCTCTCTCTCTCTCTCTCTCTCTCTCTCTCTCTCTCTCTCTCTCTCTCTCTCTAAAACCTATACATACGCACACACATATGGTACCCTCCTTTCCAAGTTAATATTCATAGCTTATAGAATAGTAACTTTTTGGCAACGAAATTGTCTCGTTATTATTGCTATATCTCTCTTTTTAAAATGAGAACCAGTACCAGCAACATAATTTATTTGAAGCTAAGTCCTAAATAGAAGTCTATTTATGTCTACTGTGAAATTCTTCTTGGCAAAGAGGTTTACAATTGAATTTCTCCTCCCCAACTGGATAGACCTTCCAATAATTTCTTTATTCCTTTTAACATAAAGATAAATTTTTTTGTTTTAATCACATCAATTTTACTTTTGTGATCTTTAAAAACAGTGTTGACTTTGAATGTTTATATTTCCGGCTGTTGCTAATAGTTTTGCTGTAGGTGTTCAGGAATGTTGTGTTGATTGTTGTTTATACTTTCATTTCTTTAATAGAGTTTCTCTTCCATTGTTTCACCCTTTTATGATTATTGTAGTTTTTTATGTTCCATTATCTTCAATTGCTCAATTCTTCTGTGATTTGCGGATTTTTCTATTCAAACGAACGTAAAATCATATAAATTTGGTGGTTTTAACACCCCACAGTACCATAGATGTTATTCTCTCGTTAGGGTCATGGTGATCTATTGAAAACGTCCCTGTGTGACGGGCCGAGAGAAGGTTGTGAACTCAAAGGCAGTGTGAAAGCAACTGAGTTAATTTATTATAGAACACTCTCCTTCATATACAAAATCTCAAGGCAACAGGAAATTACATGTTCGAGAAAATGACAATGTTACATAGGAGAAACAGAGACATTTTTATTCTGGTTCTTTTTAGTGCGAGGGAAGAGCGAAGATACAAGCATATTATATACAAAATGAATTATGTTATCTCCTTATTATTCCTCCCTGAGTGCTGGAAGGATCGCAGGATATTATAGTTTGTGACTGAGAGACGTCTCTCTTCAGTGATTCCTTCATGACCAATGAAGGAATACCATAATTGACTGTTGGTGTCAAGGTTTGATTGATATTCCCTACATATCATATCAAAGAAATCAAAAAGCATACAGTGAGTAGCACTTTGTAAATTCGAGGAATTGTACTAGAACAAACAACCATATCTTGCTTTTTATATTATTATTCTGAGTCGTTTTATATGTATTGATTTATTATCCCTTTTTAGTTCATTAGAATGTTTTTATCTGCTTCAGTAACTATCCTTTTGATCTAGAAATAAAGAGAGGCTTCAGAAAATGAATGCATTCTATCTGCACAAAGGATGAGGTTGCAACCCTTACAAATGTACCTTCTTTGCCGCTTTCCCAAAATGAAAAGGATTTAGTCATCATCAGTTTTTTTCCGTTTATTTCCTTCATCAATAAGATTCTCTTAGAAAATTCATGTTAAACTTGTAAACACGTTACAGTTAATTTATTGCTATATCCCTTAGAGTCATGTCTACGTGGAGAACTGCACGCAGAAGACAGGTTGATAATAACCCCCTCCCCTCCGACCACCAACACGCACGGAGTATCAGACTAAGCTTATACAAAATAATATCACTCTAAAGCAAAAACCATCTCTCTCTCTCTCCTCTCTCTCTCTCTCTCTCTCTCTCTCTCTCTCTCTCTGGAGCGCCATCTTGGACTTTGTCTGTCAACAAGCGAATTTTTTTGCTCTGAAAACTTTCTCGATTATTTAGGAGATACGAAGATCTACATCACCTACAATTGACTGAATGCTGTGGTAGTGCTTAGTGATCAGTGCTATGACATTAGTGTGTTTCACGAGTTTTTGAACTTAGACTTTATTTAGGTTTGGAAATCTCGTTCACCTTGGCCACACCACTACGTTCAAGTTTTTCCTAAACCGCACTTGCGCAGTGCAGTGTGTGTGACGTGGTTATCCCCGTCATGGCAACGTCACTTTACCAGAGAAACGAAATCAGATACATGCATTGTTAAAAAACCAATAGATAATGACTATGGAATTCTCGGGACCTGGTACTCTTGCTGATGTTGAGAAGGACCTTGCTCTAAGTGATGATAATGTTGAAGAGCATTTGCTTACACAGGAACATTGGCCACGACTTTTCTCTACTAAATCTCATAAGTTGATCCCTGCTGGTGTAGCTCCTAGTCTTATGGACCATACCCCTACCTCCAACAAACGATGTATGGAGCATGATTCAGATAGCAGTAATGAGCCAACATCCCCTCCTGCTAAAACTACAAAGTGGGATGCTTCTTCCTCTCAAAATGAAGTTCTAAATAGTTCCCTGCCTCGACCTGCTATTCAGAGTATACCTACCTTGTCTACAAAAACTGTTCTACCTGCCTTTGCTCCACGTGCTGAATAGCCTACATAAAGCTCCTATTTAGAGAGAATCCTGGGGTTAATGTGAAGCTTCGCTGGCTATCGGAGGTTACCAAGAAGTTCAGCCTCGATCGGGAATTGGCTGAAGTTGTGTATATAATATATATATATATATATATAGATAGATAGATAGATAGATGTATCTATAAAGAGTGTATATATACATATATATATATATATATATATATATATAAAGAGAGAGAGAGAGAGAGAGAGAGAGAGAGAGAGAGGATAACTGCCACTTTGAGGGCTTGTCCTGCATAATTTCAACTGAGATTGCAAGGTCTTCCATCTCATTTGGTATGTGAAATTCCCGTGGAGTGTATCATTCAACGATCATACACACAGTCATGCATGTCATCCCAACTGTCGTTTGCCTATTGTTATGAGCTTGTATCTTTGCATAGTTATATCTATAAGCACATGAATATGCTTTTGTGTTTATACTTAGACCTATTATCTCTACTACTAATCCCCAGCCCCCATGCATTGTTTGATGTGTATGTGTTCGTTAGTGCGTGGAGATAGGCGAACACAAATGGATCCTGACTCTCATTCATATTCCAGCTCTAATACCAATGCATGACCTCAACATCATTAACTCACAGAATAAAAAATAGAGAAAGATTCTGCACACACACACAGACACACACACACACATGCACAACCCTTTTACGAAGGTGACTGACATACCAACAGTGCACGTGTATTGCAATAAATCAAGTTGCTTTTCATTGTTTGTCAATGATTGACGTTGTGGTCACACACGTAACACCTTCCAGCCACACTTGGAAGCCAATTCTTCAACAGAATTATACGTGAACTTTATGTGGATATGTTATATAATACTAGTGTACGGGACCCGTCAAAAATGACGCTTTAGATATTTAGATGTATGTAGTAAGGATACATGCACAGATTCAACCCTTCCCACCGCCTCCCCCTTTCCTAACTAAAACCCCTCTCAGCAGGGTAAGACTACTCCCTGGGCGAAACACCATTTGCCTGAGGGATCTTTTCACAAGAGATGTCAAAGTCAATTTCTCTGAACTTTTACCAAATAAACAACCTTGGATCTTTTAAAAAGAGATAACGGTATAAAATGCAGGTTAAGAGTTCTGTATTAATTTGGCTTCCATTTTTCCTTTTCCTGACGGGGAAGATTTTATCGAAAAATTACCTTTTTTTTTTTTCTTTCGATAACTGTTTTGATTTTCATCTCTTTGATTCTCGCTTCTTCTTTGACATCTCATCTCACATCTGACTGACTTCAACTCTTTTACCTCAGTCATTAAATAGATTCTGAAATAAAGAACATAAATCTCTCTCTCTCTCTCTCTCTCTCTCTCTCTCTCTCTCTCTCTCATTGGCATTACTGACCCATATAATCCTATGAATCAATGTTATATATCCATTGAAGCAATGTTGCACCATCGTGTTATTTGAGGACATGGCCTCCCGTATAATGTGGCTATATCCTAAAATATCTCCTCAATCTTAATAAGATAATTATAAAGGTGCCTAAATGTCCTAAAGCTTTCTTGCCAAGCACTGGTTGCGGTGTTAACTAAGGTTCATTATAAGGGATGACCATATTTGTGCATCATCCCTGGCTGCAGGGAGGCGCCATTGCTTGCATGGGCAGAACATAATGTGGAGATGGAGTTCAACTCCTAATTTAGTGGCCTACTCTTGGAATTTGCCCTTAGAGAGAGAGAGAGAGAGAGAGAGAGAGAGAGAGAGAGACGTATCAAAACCAGAGATAGCCAGACACGTCTTTTCCCTCATTCTGATGTATTTCAAAATAATAATTAGTTGTAGTCATAACCTGCCGCTTTACAACAGGAAAACACGTTCCGAGCACTATCATTCAAAGGATAATAATTATCCCAGAGATTAACGACACCTGGACGGAAATTTGGAAGAAGAGAAATGAGAAATTATAAGATTCTGAAAGATTTTGCTCCCGAATTCTTAATTGCTTTAGATAGATGGATGGAAGAAATGAAAAGGAAATTGTGATCGGCGAGAGTTGACAGGTGTTGGTTGAGTTGATGCTGCTTCAGTTATTTTCTCTCTTTTTTTCTTTATCTGTTTTGTAACTTTGTACTCTTTATTTGATTGAGGCAGTGTGAGAAAAGAATGGTAGAGAGAGAGAGAGAGAGAGAGAGAGAGAGAGAGAGAGAGAGAGAGAGAGAGAGAGAACTGTATAACAAATGTTAGCAAATGAGTTAATTGTTGGATTTTTAGTACGTGTTTGGTAGTCGTTCTAATATTGACAGTGCAGTTGTACAAATCTCTCTCTCTCTCTCTCTCTCTCTCTCTCTCTCTCTCTCTCTCTCTCTCTCTCTCTCTCTCTCTCTATTTGTAATATGCATATCTTTCTCAAAACTTTCATACGATTCTCCATCTAATAAAGTTACACTTCAGAGATTTTCAGACCAAAGATACAATTGCTTCCCTTAACCCTGTCCGGAAAAGGTCCTCCCTTATTCCTTTGGTCTTAGGTTGTCTTCATTTACGCTAATTCGTCAAAATCTGGAAAGCATAAGAACCCAAAGCAACGATGTTCCAGCCCATTAATCTCGTTCTAACTTTCAACATTACAGACAAAGCGTCTAGAAATCATCACGTCCAGTAAACACAGTAAACATGCAATAAACACGCAATAAACCTCCAATAAACATGCAATAAATATCCAATAAACACGCAATAAACCTCCAATAAACATGGAATAAACATACAATAAACATGCAGTAAACAGGCTCCTCGTGAATTATGAGGAACAAATTTCAGGATAAAAACTTCAAGGGAACAACTCACTACGACAACGACGCCAAGGGTTTAATGTTATGGAAAAGCTTAGATAATATTTTCAAATGTAAAGTTTCAGACTGCAAGAATCTCTCTCTCTCTCTCTCTCTCTCTCTCTCTCTCTCTCTGTCATTTTCAAGAGATAAGAATATATACAGCAACGATAAAGATGAAAAAATAAAAAGAAAGAACGTGTATTTTTTTTAATTTGATGTAATATTTATCACTGTTGATGTTATTGATGTTTTGAGAAGCGATTTTACTGTCACTAGAGAGGTTGATGTGATGAACTGTTTTGATGTTGTTGTTGGCTAATGAATTGATTACGTTCCCATCTTAAAAAAGTCTATAATTATATTATAATGTTTTCAGCTTTTGTAAATTTTGGTCAAACTTTTCCATTTCAATTGGTACCACTTTTAAAGAAAGGATTCACTGAATAAAAAGAGGCTGTACAAAGTTATAAAAATATACTACTTTCGTTTCTTATTCATTGTATTCTTTATATCATTATGTCGATTGCATTTACATAAGTAAACATTCATAGGACCTTCTTTGAACATCAGACATCCTATTAATATTAGATAGAGACATAGAATATTCACTCCTGCATCCTTCATCCAGCTTATCAATGACATTTATGCATTTCTAAAAGTGCTTCATCTGACACTTAAGTTCAATGGAAATTTACTTCGATGCCGAATACCCTTGTAAAAGTCACACGTGATTCTGATTTATGCATATCACTTTAAAATCATCCGAAACTTTTGATGTGTTTTATCTATATCAACAGATAAATAAACCTTTTTATTACTATAATAATTTTCACTAATTTTAAAGTTATTTACGATTCAGATTGTATACAGAATCTTCTTTGATTGAAGCCTTACTTTTCGTTATGGATTAAGCTCCATTATTAGCTTTATTTCACATTCTTTATTTCTTCATCTTGTATTAACTGTTTAGACGAGTTTACACCATTGCCCATCCCGTCGGCCTTCCCTTCTGAAGAATCTTTCTGAAAAGAAGTTTATTGTAACTCTCCTTATTATTATTATTATTATTATTGACTTTTGGATAAAGCAGTTAGAGGAAGGATTCAAACGAATTTTGATTGCGTAGAAACATTGTATTTTGAAGGAAAAGTTCTATGAAATCATTATTCATTTTGCTATATAGAATATTGTTTTCTGCAGAGAGAGAGAGAGAGAGAGAGAGAGAGAGAGAGAGAGAGAGAGAGAGAGAGAGAGATATTTCCCCTCAGATTACTCATGATGACCACCTGTGTCCTAGAAAAACTTGACAAAACCTGAGTTTTTCTTAAGAATCGGAAACAATTGACACAAACAGAAAACGCCCCAAAGACGAAGCATCAGGATCAAAAGTAACAACGAATAGATTCAGACTTCCGGCAAATTTCTGAACTCATCTTTCTTTCTTTCAAGTTTATTGTGGGCCGTTTGAAGCTTCAAAGCGAGTGATGCCTCCTTTGCATAAGAGGACAGTTTCAAACACTAAATTTTCCAGTTTAGTTAATTTTTTTTTTCTTTTTTTTTTCTTTTTTTGAGGTCGAGGAAAATCATCAACTCAGGTGAGACATTTCTGAGATCGCTGTTAATTCACTAAAAAGGAGAAACATCATATTTATATGTTCATTAATGTCCAATGAACCTCTTCACACACAAGCATCTGGAAGGCAATTGCTTCTTCCATCAAAAAGCGTCTCATGGGTTCGTCTTTCCTCATGAATTCCATTGACCTTTACTCAAGGAATCGAATTTAAACGAAGTAATTACTCTTATTATACATTCGATGACTTATGGAGTTCGTTGCTGAAACCCTTTCAAGCGTTTTTTTATTTGTTTCCTTTTATAATTCAAACAGATCTCAAAACAGATGATGCCAAACAAACAATGTGATGGTAAATGGTTTCAGAATCTCCCCAGCCCCCTTTTAGAGAGGGTAAGGGAGAGAGGGGGAGGCATACATTTCAGTACATCTTGTCCTTTCTAATAACAACTATTCCTCTTTTACATGGGGGTTATATTCCCTGGTTTTATTCTTTTATCTCTTTGCTAGAAAAAGTGTACCAATAGAATATATGGAATCTTTTATCGTGAATAATGATTGATACATATTTTCTTCCATCTCCAATAAGACTTAAGCAAAATAAATTTTCCCTTTAAAAGGAATCCGGTTTTGCAAATCATATATGCAGTATGTTGGGCAAGGCACCAGCCATCCGTGGAGATACTACCACTAGGAGTTATTTGGTCCTCTGACTGGCCAGATAGTACTGCATTGGATCCCTCTCTCTGGTCACGGTCCAATTCTACTTTGCCTATACATACCCAGAATAGTCTGTTCTATTCTTTATACATTCCCCTCTCTCCTCATACACTGAAAAATAACTAAGATAACCGAAAAAAAGAAATTTCTTCTCTTGAGGGGTAAACTACTGCACTGTAACTATTCAGCGGCTACTTTCTTTTCCAAGGTAAGGGTATGAGAGTTTCTTTAGCTATGTAAGCATCTCTTTTATGAAAAGGACACTACAAAATTAAACCATTGTTCTCTAGTCCTGGGTAGTGCTGTATCCTCTGTACCATGGTCTTCCGCTGTCTTTGGATAGAGTTCTCTTTCTGGAGGGTACACTCAGGCACACCATTTTAACCGTTTCTTTTACATTTTCTTTCCTCACTGGGCTATTTTCCTTGTTGAAGCCCTTTGGCTTATAATATACTGGTTTTCCAACTAGGGTTGTAGCATAGCTAATAATAATAATAATAATAATAATAATAATAATAATAATAATAATAATAATGTCTTAAAGAAAAGAGAAAAATTGGTACTGATAGATATCTGTGAACTGCTATCATTTCGGGCTTAAGAATACAATAGCTCTTAATAGTCCCTTTACATCTAGGAAATTCATTCTCGTTAACACCCAAAATTATTATTTTTCTGGATTATGATAATGTAATATCATATGTCCTTACTGTAATTGCATTATTTCTTTAAAAATATAAAGTAAATGGATACACAAAGAAACTTTGTTTATTTATGAAAGGATGTCTAGAAAAGTGAAATCATGACAAAATAGGAAACAAGAAATGCGGAAAGATTTTGCTCAGGAATCTTTTCTAGGAAGATGCAAAAGCAGAATCACTCTTTAAACTCAAAAATTTGTATAAAGTTCATTTTCTGTCAAAGTAAATCTCTCTCTCTCTCTCTCTCTCTCTCTCTCTCTCTCTCTCTCCTCTCTCTCTCTCTCTCTCACATGCACATGCATATACAAATCTCTTTGGCTTAAAAAGTAGTAATTTTTATAAGAAAAGTGCCTCGTTATTATTGTTATATCTATATACAGAAAAAAATAATCACAACAACGGAAGTTATCAAAGAATAAATCCACATCTATTTCGAAGCCAAGACCTAAATAGGAGTCTATTTGTGTCTACTGGGAAATTCTTCTTAGCAAAGAGGTTTGCAATTGAATTTGCCCTCCCCAACTGGATTGACCTTCCAACAATTCGATTTGAGCCGAACAAAACCGATATAATTTGTTGGTTCTTGGAGTCAGGAAGTCCTTTGAAGGCGTGTCATGTTCATTTCCTGTGGCATTTTTCAGACATGTCGCACATTTTCTAGGTAATTCGTATAAGGAATCTTTGAAATCTATTATACGAGTTTGTTTTATCTGAGGAAAACAAACACATGTCATGTCACTACCACATTCTTACTTCCTGGCTTTGGAATACGCCATAAGTCACATCGTTTTGTTATTATTACCAAGAGTCATAAAAGGGACATGAATTTACTGACTCTTCGCCCTTGCCAACATCCCCCCCCCCAACTCCAAAACATTATGGTAATTGGAATTTTAAATAAAATGACATATGTCTGGCACGTTAATTCTGAAAATCATATAAACCTCCCAAGAATTAATACCCAAAATGCTTTGACACTCAAGGGATAATTGAACACAAAGTTTAACATTAAACATCGTAAAACACATTGCTTTATAGACCAGGTCATTCATGAGCATGCAAACAAATATAATACTTACTGGAAATATCCATATATAAAGTTATTTCTTCCATAGCTATACATACATATATACATGCATATAATTTCGAAAGAGTTGGTCACATGGTATAAGCATAGGTATAATTACTGATTAATTTGAGCATAAATTAGAGCAACAGTAATCGTTTAATTACCAAATTACTCCTTATCTTATCACGACATATAAGTAACAGGAAAAAGCAAAAGCAAAAACAAAATAAGGAGGTTTTGTTTTCGAGTTGAAAATTGAGAGCAATACGAAAATAGTCGTTTTTGAGTATAACTATATCGACGAATGAAGATTTTAAATCATGTCATAGGTAGGAAATAATGGTTGATGAAATGAGAGAGAGAGAGAGAGAGAGAGAGAGAGAGAGAGAGAGAGAGAGAGAGAGAGAGAGAGAGAGAGAAAATCAGGGTCATTAGACAAAGGCACATTATCTAAGTGGTCCTTTTGTATAGTTAGATCAAACGTCTCTTAATGTTGTCCTTCGTTATCATGATTATCGTTCTGTTCTTCCTCTATTTATTAACTCATGTTATTACTGTTGTTATTGATATTCGCATCAACTTCTATGAATAATATCTTTTATCATTTTATCATTCGCTCATATTTACCACACAAAAAAGCTATGACTAAACAATTTCCATTCCTTTGGAATGTCGGAATGTTCCGTCAACATCATAATTGCTCGTAACTGGATCCCAACATCCAAAGTTCTGAGAATAAAACCAACATGAACTTTGAAGGCAAAAAAAGACTAATTGTTCCAGAGTATTTTTTTTTTCTGTCATGAATTTCCCTTAATAACTTGTGAACAGAAAAGAACATTTTTGTTGTCTTCTCATTACCAAATGGTCAGGAGTTTTAGTGTTGATTTGTTTTTCTTGGTTTAAAAATTGAATTAAGACGAATTTTCTTGAACCAAATTATCAACATTACTGGAAGTGAATATTGAATCTTTCTTTATAAGAAAATGGTTCTTCTTTGGTGAAGGGAATTAGAAAAAATTCTTTCCTTAGGCAAGATTATTTCTTTTTAATTTAAAAAGTTGGAAACAAATTTTAACTTTCTTGAGATTCATTAATCTTCTTTTGTTATATGACTACAATAAAATACATCCAGTACGCCTTTCATGCTCTCTCTCTCTCTCTCTCTCTCTCTCTCTCTCTCTCTCTCTCTCTCTCTCTCTCTCTCTCTCTTGTGCATAACTATAGAAGTTCAAGTATCATTTAATTACCCAAATCATTGAACTGACTTCATCCCAAAAGATCAGGGAGAAAAAAATTCTTAAGACCAGATTAGCGCCATTTATGGAGAAAAAAAATCTGCCTAAACACAGAATCAATATGAGTAAAAAAAAAAATTAATCTGGGCCTATCATGCACCCGTTACAGAGTACTTTCATCGCTTGCAACATGTCATTCCAAGCAGAATGAAGTGTTTTCTTACAGTCAAGAATCTTCTTGACTGAGTGAGAAGGGTGATTGGTGATATCTTATTCCAAAGAAACTCTCCACGTTTTAGTACGACCGATGTGTCTCCCTCTATGATCTTGAATGAATACGGGAACCTAAAACAAAAGATTATTATATAGAGGTGAAAATTGTTATCCATAATAATCAATATAAGGCATAAATGACCAACTGCTGTGTCAATAGTCTAGGAATATTTCTGATGACTATAATCCCCGTAAATCAATCAATCATGTTTGCTTCGCTTCATTTTGTACCACTGGAATCTATTATTCTTTGTATAAAAATAATTCATTGCTATAAATGGAAATCATTATATAATATCTTGCTTGTTCAATTTTATTCTTTATCATAATCTGCAGACCATTTAGTACTTATAACCCATTAATATTTTCCTTTCACAAAATATGGCAACAAGATATTAAGTTTTGTAATTCAAACTAAAGCAGGACAAAGGTAACTACTTCTATTTGATTCTTCTTTATGAATATCAATGATTTGTTGATTCCAATAAACACATTTATACTATAAAGTAAAAGACATGTTCTTTTGTGAGATTTTGTAAATGAAAATACTTCTACAACAAAAACTCATTTGAAAGAACTGAAACATTACATAAAGACGCACAATAGTGAGAGAGAGAGAGAGAGAGAGAGAGAGAGAGAGAGAGAGAGAGAGAGAGAGAGAGAGAAGAAGAAGAATTGTTTCAACCCAAGGGTTCTAACAGGAAAAACAGCTCAGTGCAAAAGCGGAATGGAGAAGCAAAAATTGAACTTTGAAGGAGAAATGATAAAAGATGAGATATATTAAGATGAGTAAAGATTTCAAAACTGATAAGAAACGTCAGATTATGAAATAGATCTTGCTTTACTCTACTCGTGTGTCAATTTGCAATTGTCCACTTAACAATTTATTACTTGACCTGGTATTCAATTTTTGGATGGACTCTTAGCTAAGATCTCTGGGCTTTGGGTGATTTTACGGTGTTCAGATGCAGGGTTAGGTTCATAACTGTAGGAAAAGCCCTTAGTATTATGTAACAGACTATTCTCTCTCTCTCTCTCTCTCTCTCTCTCTCTCTCTCTCTCTCTCTCTCTCTCTCTCTCTGATACACGCATTCTTACATACAAATACACACAAATCCACACACGTGCGCGAGCACACAGTGTAGGAGTGTGAGTCTATTGTTCCAATATTTCCTGAAGCTTTCACATTTCACATTTTGGAAATTCCTTTGGAAGCTAAATCTTTCAAATTGAAAAGATAACTGTTTTAGCGTAGTTATTGAAGAATTTTTAGTTCTAAAGAATATATATACAACACGAAGGCATACAAGAATGAGTCGTACTTTTTGTTATTATGCAAAAGATATTCTTTGTGACTTTGCGCAAAAGATCTCTTATCATAACCTTGCATGAAACATTAATAACATAGATATCTTAAGAAAAAAACAAGAAATTAATTGATCAAACTAACTACAATGAAAAACGGCATAATAAAGAAGGTATTAATAAAGATGATGTTAATAATGATCTTCTAAAACTTGCAGCCAAACTCAGGTTTTCCTTCATAAGGTTTTAATTAGAAAAGAAACATTATTCCCAAAGGCCAATCAAAATCTGGTTCTATGTTTGATGCTTTGTAATTATGTCAGTTTATGTTGATCTCGCCAAAAAGGTTATTACAGTTTATTTTGGTGCTGTTCGGAGAAAATTTAATCTTAATTGAACGACAATTTTCATGAAAAGGAAAGGCTCCGATCTAATAATGATAGTTATAACAGAAGAGCTTTTGCATTTACCAAAATAAATATCCTAAATTTCTTAAGCACTGTATTTTACACTCATAATGCAAATGTATTTGTGTTTGAGCGTACACAAACACATGTACACATTTATGACATCTAAATTATGACCAATCAAAACTATTCATATAGTGCTATTGATCTGTTTTGGTGAATTGTATATAATATCGAAGTTTCTTAAAAATATGAAACTAAGTTCATGTCGAAATGTTCCAAATAAAGCAATCGAACCTCCCAGAGAGGACACCATCTAAAAGAAATGAAGAAAGTGAAGGAATGATTCCTGTTCTGAAATCCTGTGTAGGATTCAATCATTCCTAATTCAGACCTTGGTGACCTTTGGGCAATTCTGAGCTTCGATCACAGAGCTAATTGTATTCCAATGCCTTTACATTGTAAAACGCCACTGCCCCTTGCATCTGCCATTCCTGAGCGACCTTTAAAACCTCATGATAGTAGGTCAGTATGGCATATGACACTCTGACAGAGACTCAGTGTGTAGTGAAGTCTTTTTCAAACACTGTATGACAGACACACATCGCATCCAGGAGATTACTCAGAAAAAAAGAAGAAACTTCATTCTGTTTTGAATATTTATATCCTAAAACACTTCAAGTGACGTTACTGGATTACATATTGCACTGAAATGTCGATCAATTATTCTAAATTATTAAACAAGATTTTTTTCCCTCAAGTAACTTACGGCTGTAGTAAGATAAGGGGCGTACTTCACCATCATCACTCCTTTGAAAGAGGACTCCCCCAATTCCTACGTCACTGGCATCCACGGCTATGATGAATGGCTTCTGAAAATTGGGAGAAACCAATATTGGATTAGACACGAGTAACATCTTAAGTTTTAAAAATGCTTCTTCGCATCGAGAAGACCAAATAAATTTCTGCCCTTTTTTCAATAAATTAGTTAGAGGCTGTGCAAGGTCAGAGAAGTTTCGGACAAACCTACGGTAATATCCCAACATACCTAGCACCTTACGAATCTCTCTGACATTACACGGTCTCTTCAAAGCAACTATGGCCTCGAGATTGGCTTGCTTAGGAGCAACTTTACCCAAGCCAATCTCGTGACCCAAATAACTAACCTTAGCTTTCCCAAAGTTACATTTACCCAGATTCACAACAAGACCGGCGGCCCTAAGTGCCTCAAAAACTTTTCTTAATCTTACCAGGTGGGTCTGCCAGTCGTTGCTGTGTACCACCAAGTCATCTATATAGATTTCTGTACCATCCAGGCCACAAATTGCCCTGTTCATCAGACGCTGGAAAGTACAGGCAGCGTTCTTCATCCCAAAGGGCATTACTTTGCATTCATAAAGCTCTGAGGGCGTCACAAATGCTGAAATTTCACGGGCACGGCCAGATAAGGGGACCTGCCAATAACCCTTTAACAGATCCAATTTTGTAATAAACCTAGCAGGACCTATCAGGTCTAGACAATCCTCAATACGGGGAAGAGGAAAGGAATAATTTTTAGTAACCGAGTTTACCCTCCTATAGTCAACACACATACGATATTTACCATCAGGCTTCTTCACTAAGACTATAGGGGAACTCCATGGACTTACTGATGGTTGTATGAGATTGTGCTCCAGCATGTATTTAATTTCGTCCTCAACAATGGCACGCTTCTCTGGACTGAGGCGATACGGGCTTTGCTTAACCGGAGAAGCGTCCCCAACATCATCATCATGCTGGAGCAACCTCGTCCTTCCTGGAGAGTCCTGAAACAAGTCAGAAAATTCCATAATTAGGCTTAGTATATCTTGTTTCTGAGGTGCCTCCAGATGCTCTAACCCCTCTTTTAATACACCTAAATTTTGCAAGTTATTACCTAGAGCATCTGAAGGCACCTGGTCCAAAACATCTTCCAAGTTTTCCTCAACAGGTGCAACCACACTCATAACTGGCTCAAAAACAATGGCCAACAGATCCCGTCTATCAGAAGAGTAAGATTTCAACCTGTTTATGTGGAAAATTTTACATTTACGACTTGTTCCAGGGGCTTCAACTTCATAATTGACCTCTGACAACTTTCTCAACACCTTCCAGGGGCCCTTGTACCTGGGTTCAAGGAAGTTGTCTGGGTCTGTGCTTAAAACTAATACTAAGTCCCCGGACTCAAATGAGCGTACCTTACACTTCTGATCAAATTTGGTTTTCATTGTAGCTTGGGAAGCAGACAAATTATCTTTGGCATACTTCCAAGCTACGGCTAACTTGGACTTAAGTTCACTAACAACTTCTCCCACCGTACGCTCTCCTCTCTGATTTACTTCGAGCAATTCATGGAAGATTTCCAAAGGTCCTCGAACCTTGTGCCCAAATATTAATTCAAAGGGAGCAACACCAGTAGAAGAATTGGGAAAATTCCTTATGGCAAAGAGAGCAAAGGGAAGCCCTTTATCCCAATCCTCTCCTTGCTCATAACAATATTTTTTTAATATACACTTAAGGGTCTGGTGAAATCTTTCCACCACACCCTGACTCTCAGGATGGTAGGGTACACTGGTAATGTGCAGAATGGCCAGTTCAGCACACTTACTCTTAAATACCCTGCTTGTAAAATTCGAGCCGCAATCTGACTGAAATTTACGAGGCAGTCCATACCTGGAGAAAAACTCCACTAATTTGTCAAACACAGCTTTTGAGGTTATTTTCTTCATTGGAAAGGCCTCA
Source organism: Palaemon carinicauda (assembly GCF_036898095.1). Taxonomy (NCBI): domain Eukaryota; kingdom Metazoa; phylum Arthropoda; class Malacostraca; order Decapoda; family Palaemonidae; genus Palaemon; species Palaemon carinicauda. Next base: position 11,996,717 of record NC_090749.1, read on the forward strand.
GGAAAACGTGATGCTCTATCCATTATGGTCAGGAGATGCGTAAACCCTAACTTCTTCCTAGGCAGAGGTCCTACCACATCAATTACCAATTCTGCAAAGGGTTCTCCAATTGAAGGAATTGGGTTAAGAGGAGCCTTGGGAATAGGTTGATTGGGTTTACCCATCACCTGACACACTTCACAAGTTCTTACAAATTTCTTCACCGAAGACTTCATTCCTGGCCACCAAAAACATTTACTCAACCTACAAAAAGTTTTACTTAAGCCTAAGTGGCCAGAAAAGGAGTCCTCATGTGCAAGGCTTAACACAGCCTCCCTAAACTTGGTAGGTACGACAATTTATCTTAAACAAGAAGTCACATTTAGTTGATGAGTTGGGGGACGACTGACCCTATACAACAATCCTTTCAAAACCAAAAAACCTGGGCCTGGTCAAATCGTCAGTATTACCTAACTCAAATGAAAATTCATCTTCTTGAGCCTGTATGAAAGAGAGACGGTCACAATCGGATTTCAATAATTTAAACACTCCAAAACTAGAACTACTGCTACTACTACTACCTTCTACTAGCCCGGGCTTCTCTAACTCTACTTCTAAATTACTTAAATCTAGGTCATCATCATTATCAGATTCTGCTGCACTCTTAGCAGAGGCTCGAGTAGTTATTGCCACAGGGCAAGCCGTGACCAAAACAATAGGAAATAATTCCTGCCCCTCTGCACTCAACATATCGTTCCCAAGGATTCCGTCTATTCCTGGTATCGGCAGGCTCTCAACTACTTTCCAGCTCAGTAACCTTGTGATACCCTGGGAAGGACAGCTCCACCCTTACTAAAGGAGCAGATACCACCGTATCGGGAAATCCTCCTAGAACCACGTATTCTCCAGTATAGGGAACTAAGTTAGACAAGGACCCTGCCAACACCAAAGATCTAGCGGATCCTGTGTCCCTCAAGAACTTAACATAAAGTGTAGAGGTTTCAGATTTCAATTTTCCGGGGTAGACATATTTGTTAAATGGTCATAAATTACCAGTGGACTCACACAATACAGGTTTTACTTTACCTACATCTGGTTCACTACTAACCTGGGGATCAACAGTTTTACCATTTTTACTCTCTGAAATAGAATTATTTGAAATTAGTGAGATTGGGGTAGGCTGATTAACATTATTTTGACTCTTATTTTGATTCTTTTGGAGGTAACGGCTCCTGGCTCTACATTCAGCTCGTCGATGCCCTGGCTTATTGCACCAAAAGCAATTACCTCTAACTTGATTAGTTTTACCCGAATTGCCACGGTTAGAAAAAACCAGTGTGCCCACCACTCAAGTCCTTTCTGAAGCCACTACCAACATGATTACTCATGCTACTATTTGGGGTACTAGATTGGTTTTTAAATGGATTATTCGACTTAGAAGACAAATTACTATTATTCTTAGGGTATGAGGACGAGAAGTTACCTGACCCAGCCCGATGGGTCAGGACAAACTCATCAGCTACCTGAGCCGCCTTGGACAAAGTTAAAATTTTAGTGTTCTCCAGATGAACCCTCAATTCTTTACTACACACCTTCTTAAACTCCTCCAGTACCATCAGTTCCCTCAAGGAAGAGAAGGAAGCAACTTGACGACTTTTCAGCCAGTTGTCAAACTGCTCCTCCTTGAGACGAGCGTACTCAACATAAGACATAGAATTGGGCTTGCCAGTGGTTCGGAATCTCTGGCGATAGGCCTCAGGGACCAAATCATAGGCCCTGAGAACCAAAGCCTTTACTTTTTCATAATCTCTGGCAAGGCCCTCTTCCAATGCATTATACACCCGGATTGCCTTGCCCATCAATCTACACTGTATGAGTACCGTCCACATTTCTGTGGGCTAAGACAACCGGGTAGCAACCCTCTCAAAAGCTTTAAAAAATTCTGGTACGCTCCCCTCATCAAAAACTGGAATTAACTTTAGTGCACCCGAAATATTATATTTGTCTGATGATGAGCTATTGGGTGAACTAACATGATTAGGGGACCCTTGCACCTTGGCCAACTCAAGGTTAAGCTTGAGCAACTCAATCTCATGTTTCCGGGCCCTCTCGTTCTCCTCAAACTGCAGCTTCAATAACTCAATTCTCTTACAAATTACATGGAACTCCTCCTGCCCCATTACATGAGCAGAAGGTGTTACATGGTTGGGAACAGCCTCCTCAGCTAAAAAGGGGTTAGTTGAAATATTAACATTTTTAACAGCCCTGGCCGGAGTAGGAAAATTGGCCGGACCTTCATACATAGCCTTTACTGCAGGGGAATCAGCGAACAGGGACAAACCAGGATTTATGCTCACATCATCGACTATCGATCCTTCTTGGTCCGGCCCCAAATCAGTGCCACTCTCAAAATCGCTGGCTAGGCCGCTAGCTGCCTCATTACCCTCAGCCAAATCTTGGGACACTTTTTCCTTAACCAGTTTTAACAAATTGGCCCGAGTGTCAGAGGACTTATGAGGGATCTCCAACCACCGGGCACACTGTACCAAATAAGCCCTTGTCAAAACTCCTAAATATTTCAAACAGTCAGCCGAACCCAAGAATTCCGACGGGTCAAAAGTAAAGTCCTTCATTTTAATGAAAATAATATCCTATGGGGAAGGAAAGCAACTAAACCAAAAATCAAATATCAACAATAAATACTGTCAAATCCCTCCAGAGCTGAACTGCTCCCCCAAACACCGAGTACACCTGCGTACGATCCTGGCAAGGTTGGCACTTGTTACGACCTGTGTAGGCCGTAGTTCTGGTTCTTTAAACTTTAATCTTTTAAAGGAATCGTAGGCAGTACATTATTTATGTAACACGGTGAACTGAGGGAAGACAGAACAAAAACACTGGAAAAATCTAACAATATTTATTACAATACACTTAAATAAATTCAACCTTGTACCAGGAGTAACAAAAAGCTCCTAAGACAAACAACAATGAGTAAACAAAAGTGTCTTGGAGGACTAATATACAGAGTCCTCTAAATGCACAAGGTTGACCTATATCTAATAATCTTAACCCTAACATAGAAAAATTAAACAGATCAAAAGTATGGCTCATATATTAAGCCGGGCCCACAAATATTAACAAACCACTACCCTATTTATAAACAGACAGGAATAAGGAAGACAGGAGAAATGAAAAGGCAGAAAACCTTAAAATTACCTACCTACACACGAACATTAAAGGCTAAACCAAATTCCAAATAATAAAACTTAACGAGAAAGCAAACATATACACATACCATATTAAACTCAATACATAAATATTTGAAAATATTCACATAAAAGAATTAAGCTTGGGGACATAATTTATGGATACCTGTATATATCGTAACACTGTATTAACTATCCGTGAATTAATTCAACGGTACTTAACCATACATGGATTAGATGACAGATAGGGGACGAACGTTCATCAGCATCAGAGGGAGTATCATTAACACCAGGAAAACGGGCTGGGCATATCCGTAACGATAATAAAAAGATCGTAACTTTACCTGCGTAATGACTCCCTACTTTCCTCCTCACGGACCCTTGGTCCACAGACGAACAGCGTAACAGATATGATGACGCTCGTGGATCACGGCAATAGTACCTCCTACAGTGCCGGGACGGAACGACGGCACCGCCTTCCCGCAGAATCCTCAGGCGGGGAAAATAATGCCAAGCAAAAGTCGCAAGTGACACAAACACTTGCAGGACGTAACAAGCGAGGTGGCTATCGCAGGTGACAAAACCCCTGCATACGTAGTCCGTGATCCAAAGAAGTGTACAATTTACCGCGGGTGGCTCAAAGACACCAGCGAAATAATCCTCCAAAGGCACAATTCCTTATGAGGGAATAAAAGAGGCGTCTACCAATGGCTGCTGAATTACGATATACATCTGTGATCAAGGCACGGTCCGAACTGAACATTCCAGGCAGCAGTAGTCTCGTCCACGGCTCTCAAGGCAATAGTACCTCCTACAGTGCCGGGACAGAACGACGGCACCGCCTTCCCGCAGAATCCTCAGGCGGGGAAAATAATGCCAAGCGAAGGTCGCAAGTGACACATACACTGGCAGGACGTAACAAGCGAGGTGGCTATCGCAGGTGACAAAACCCCTGCATACGTAGTCCGGGATCCAAAGAAGAGTACAATTTACCGCGGGTGGCTCAAAGACACCAGCGAAATAATCCTCCAAAGGCACAATTCCTTATGAGGGAATAAAGGAGGCGTCTACCAATGGCTGCTGAATTTCGATATACGTCTGTGATCAAGGCACGGTCCGAACTGAACATTCCAGGCAGCAGTAGTCTCGTCCACGGCTCTCACTAAACACCAAACACTCGGAAAGAAAAGTAAACAAAAGAGTTAATGGCAATTCACTAATTAACGACGAGGAGGAGCGAAGGTTATCACCGAACTCTTATGAAAAGGGTAGTTAACTTTTACTCCTGCCGAAGACCGAATTTATTTATAAACAATTAAATAACCTACTTTAACATAACAGTCACCAATGAAAACAGAAGGGAAAGATACCTTCATTTTGGATCATGAACACAAATCAGGGTTGTAGTAGCCTATTGGTAATGTTCCTATCTGGCTATCTGCTGGCCGGGGGTTCAAAACCAGCAAAATATCGATAGTTTGTTGTAGTGTCTGCCACCTCACTATCCTTGTGATCTAGTGATGGGGTCATGAGCAGTCACTACCTGGCCCTCCCTGATCCTAAGCGATGATCGTAATTATGTATATAAGGTCACTCTAGGGCATTGTTCCATCTTGCGTATTTTCAATCTCCTTTGCCAATGGCATTCATGAACAACCTTTGATCCTACCAATTTCCCCATCTCTTCATCTGGAGGATTTGCGGATCACTATGTTTTGCTGAGCAAAGGAATCCCAAAATTCTATCAGATAATGATTTGAAATCCTTCTAAATTCCCTTTCTGTGCACAAACTGAACGAACATTTGTTAAAGGGAAGAATCTAATGATATTTAGCTTCTGTAAGCAATTCATTTATGGGAATCTTACTCCAAGATTGAACATAGTAACAAAGTTTCATTAAATGTGTTTCTAAAAAAAGAACCTGATAAAAAGAAGATAAGCTTCGCTTCTGAAAAACGTCCACTATATTATCGAACCACATCACAACAAACAACAATTGATTCCAACTCAGAAAATGCTCAAAGAAACCACTAATGTTCAAGAGATACAGCTCATCTTGAGGGAAACATTTCACTGACTTCATTAGCTCTTCTTACTGCCACATAACAACTGCCTAAACGGCCAATCGAAGGAGGAAATTGTCCGACGGGTGAGCTGTAGAGCCATTGATATCCTCAAATGATCATCTGGGAAGGAATATTACTTTCCGATAGGTTGTGAAGATTAAGTGGATGGAAGGAAGCGATGCTGATACAAATGGATTCTCTTTTTGCGACTGTTCACTAAGAATGGGTGCCACGGTTATGTCAGGGGAAATAAACTATATATATATATATATATATATATATATATATGTATATATATATATATATATATATACTATATATTATATATATATATATAATATATATATATATATATATATATATCACCCCAGGCAAATCCTTTCAGTTCTTCCAGAAGTCTCCTTGACGAGGGTTTTCAGGCCCACATTTAGTCTCTCTCTCTCTCTCTCTCTCTCTCTCTCTCTCTCTCTCTCTCTCTCTCTCTCTCTCTCTCTCTCTCTTACTCTTTTAACCACTGGTTGTTGAAACCCATTTATCAAGAGCTTGGTGGATTACATAGATGTGCAATGGGTTGAGAGAGCAGTTCCCTGACCAAGCTTACTTGAACTGTCTCGGACGTCATATGGCGCCTTGCTCTTTTGGCTGATTTTAACTCTCTATCTGAGAGATAACAAAGTGATTAAATCATCGGGAGTTCATTATTCGTTCTCTGAACTGTATTTCTTCAGGTCTGACCTGAAAAGATTGTTGTAGTATTTGTGGATTCTTTAGAAAATCATTTACTGTGATTTGTAGCTGTTTAAGTATCGTGTTAAACATTATTTTTTTCACTTAATGTTCTCTCTTTAATCTGGATTTTGATCTGCGTTTTCTTGTGTCCACATTCCCATGACTAAATGACCTCTCTTCTCAATGCATTTTCTTTTGAAAGATCTATTGAGTTCACTCCTTTCTTTTATATATAATATATATATATATATATACATATATATATATATATATATATATTGTATATATATATATATATATATATGTATATATATATATGTGTGTGTGTGTGTGTGTGTGTATACTGTGTGTGTTTATATGCGTTTGGAAAATCAATTTCGTTTGTTCTGCAATACCATGCAATAGACTTTAAATGGTCTATATATATACTTAAAAATATATATATATATATATATATATCTATATATATATAGTATTTTTGTGCACCAATAAAAGCAAGCAACAAACCGAAGGATAAATATGAACAATGAAAAAGACAATAAATAGCAAGATATTGAAACTATATCTCATGAATTGTGATTTTTATAATACATAGGTTCTTTATATATATTTTATTCCATGAAAATGGGCGACCAATTGGTTCGATTGACAGATGTTATGGCACAGGGGACACAAATGTATTTATTTACTCCAAAAATAAATGCAATATATCTCCATGGAATAGTGGAAGGTGTGAAAGTCTAAGCGTATACAGTAAATGAATGACTAGAATACCCTAGTGTAGTTGTTAGAAATGAGATTATCTGAATGCATAGATCAATGGTTATGGCTTATTGGATTTATTCCGCCGCGCGCAGAGAGAGAGAGAGAGAGAGAGAGAGAGAGAGAGAGTAGAACTCATCGTTGTCGCCATGAATGGCTGTTTCAATCGGTGATGTTTCTTTTCGTTGCAGAACCAAGAAGTTGGAGACTGAGATTTCGATGTCAAACTCTCTTAATAACGAATATAATAAAAGTAACAACAATTTTGTTTTCGATAGAACAAAGATATATACCAAAAGCATATCAACATTTTTCATTAGAAATTTCAATAACATCTTTTACTTTGCTTTCCTATGGACTTGTGTTCGATTAAGTTTGTTTACCCTGAGACTCTGGAATCTTCTAGTTGGAACATTCCAGGATTCTAGAATTCCAGAATTTCCATTGGATGATCCAAAGAGCTTTCGTGTTCAAAACATGTTCCATTTTAAATACATCGCATCATAAATGACGTTTGTAGAACAGCGAGCAAAATTTTACCATAATTTCATGAAATACTTTTAAATGACTTAAGGACCACATTTAGTTGTCCATGTTGAATACTAATGGGAAAATTTATCCAGCATTCGATTTAGATTTAACTATATTAAGAATTAGTGTTTCTATATATGATATGATAGAGAAATATTCTAATTTAGTAATGAAGGTGTTATAAAGGACAGTCTAACACAGCCTCATTTTAATTTCTTTTTCATTATTCTATATCATATATATGAATTTATTTACAAAGTTAATATCATATGTAACATTGCAGGAAATCAAAAGAGAGAATGTTGCTGGGTGAAACTGTAAATCACATTGCATTATTATTTCAGATTCAAATCCAAAATGAGAATTCAAAGTTGAATATCAAAGCAGAAATAGAATTCGATGCAGTATTCAGCAGTTTGTGTATATGAAAGGAAATTCAAATGCCCATAAATTTTGAATTTTCCTTTTCAATTTATATGATAGATTCTCTCTCTCTCTCCTCTCTCTCTCTCTCTCTCTCTCTCTCTCTCTCTCTGTGGTAAATAACCTCGTCTGACGAGAATCTAATGTAAATGAAAGTACCGATTCTTCAGAATCAAGTTTTATTCCTTCAGTCACCTTTTTTATATTTACCTCTTATTCCCTTTCCTGTCTGTCGGAGTGTCTTTCTTCATAAATTTCCCTGCCCTGATTGACGTCTTCCAGTCCTTGTAAGTTCGGTTCAATAATTCCACTGGACCCGTCCAGGTTTTGGCGATAGTATTGCTATTCTTATTCTGGCCCATGTCCCCACCTTTAATTTGTGAATGGAAATCTTGCCTCTACTATGTAAGCCACCCAAAATATTAGTGATAATTCCCTAATGTGTTTCCCACTCTGAAGTTTCCTCAATCTCCCTTATCGGATATCGTTACGTGGAAACATAAGAAACGAACCATTAATAACACATAATTATGGTCTCTAAACAATCTGTTTTTTAAAAGGAGAGTTTTGGCCTCAATATCAAGCAGAGAAACATCCTTGATCTAATTTTTTGCTTTGCCGAAACCTCTCCCTAAGAAATAGATTTGCAACCTTCCGCTAGTATTGATGGTACTCTAATATTCTGATAAAAGAAAAAAAAATTAAGCTTGTTGAATTTCCAATTTTGATGGATGAAATTGGGCCATTCAGAATTAATAAAAGCGAATTATGAACTGGAAACAGTGGACTTCAATAAAAATTTTATTTTCCTGAGGAACGAAAAGATGAAATAAAAAAACCCAGGATTGGAAATTACAAATTCAATTTTCCATATAAGAAAGTGATTTACTACTGATGCTTCTTACTATTTGTTATTTGTATAAAACTCCAAAGCACGAAACACTAATTTAGAAACAGAATGAAAACAATTGATATAAATTTCTAGATAACTTTTAGGGAGACGCACAGAAATATTTAGGAAGCGAATGTGGAAATTGTCTGGCAGCGCTGACATTAATTAAGACAAATCGAAAAAGGTCATTCAAAAAATCCACCCGGAAAAAGCTTAGTTCAGAAAATGAATATGAGAGTCACTTGAGCAATAAAGCCTCAACTGAGAGCTGAATCGTGAAGAAAAAACTAAACTTGTTTAATGAACAGCCAAAGCCGAACCGACCTTAAAGCAAAAGTAAAATGAATATTTAAATAGATGAAATTCATCTGTCATTCAGATTCGTTATTCCAGAGTATACAATATCTGATCAACTTAGGAACGAAACCATTTTGAAATCAAATTCTAAGATAAATGACGCGTCTCCTATAACCAAGACCTAAAATTTCTGATGCAATAGAATAACCTAAAAAGAGTTCCATTGTACTTGGGATAATTATTACCTGCCAAGAAACTTAACGAAATAGATTCTTTAATTAGGTAGTCATGTATGTAAATACCACTAGAAATAAGAATAGAATTTCCATTATCGCAATAGACTTAAAAGAGTAGGAAAATTGAATTAAATTATTCTATCACATCAATAGAAAATAGAGGGAGTGGGAGAGGCCAAAAAATCTCTCTCTCTCTCTCTCTCTCTCTCTCTCTCTCTCTCTCTCTCTCTCTCTCTCGTAATCTATCTAAGAGGAAACTATTGTAAATGATTAATAAAACAATCAAAGAGACGCATCATTATCTTGAACATTTGAAATCCAATGAATTGCAAATGACGATTCAACATTAATGCAAATGTTACCTTTTGGAAATGTGTTCTTTTGTTGTGCTCAGAGGATGGTTCAGCACCAACGCTCTTGAGGGAAAAGACATCCGGGGGAAATAGACAGACTCACACCATCAAATTTTCATCTGGATTTCATTTCAGTCGTCTTCATATTTTTTGTCTCGGGAGGAGAGGAATAACAATGATATTCAGAGCTGCTTTTATATTAGGGAACTGAACATCATCGGAAAGTGAACATTGAAGCATTACTGTATTATCAATAAAGATAATTAATCTTAAAGTATTAATCTAATGGAAGCTAATATAAAGAAGCGTTTATGTTTAATAGATAATTACTTGTGTCCTTTGTGTAGAATATCCCTCAATTTAACATCATTAAGGGGTCGTCCGTTGCTTGATACACCCTCTCCAGTGCTTTCCATCGAAGCCATCCTCCTCTTCCACAAAACCTCTTCTCTCCATATCATCCTTCACCTTACCTCGCCATCTAATTCTCTGTCTCCCTCTAGATCTTCTCACTCTAAACAGGGTTACTGTTAAGCCCCTTTCACTCCCTCCCCACCAGCCATCCTCAGCATGTGCCCACACCATTTCAGTCTTATCCTTCGGCTTCCTTTTAATAAAACTTGTTCTGCCTTTTCCCCATCGGAATTTACCTTGAGTTCCTTAAGGATCCCTGACATTTACGCAGAACGCCTGTGCTAAAGGCCGTTCAAATGCATTAGTCCATCCTCCTTTCCCACAATGCGTGTTGCAAGCAATCTGTCTTGCAGCAGAATATGTGCGCGGTATGCAGTGGACAACCATGTTCAATACACGTACTTATATCTTACGTGTATCATACGCACTTAGCGGCGTGCTGAACTAGTTTCCAGATATACATACAGCATAGTAATCAGGGCAAAATACAGATTAACCCCCCCAAAAACTGTAACAATAGGTTTCTCAACTGATTCTGGTAGGTTATAATGTACGTTTTCACATACTAAAAGTTTACCAAACTATGACCCCTGGAGAAGTGTTTTTTTTTTTTTTTTTCAAGATGGCCACTGGAACCTTTGAACCATCATAACTCTATAACTATCATCTCAAATTTGATGATCTTGGTGTCTATTCCTTCATTTTGGGGGGCAAAGAACACATTAAGACAACTAGGGATATCATTGAGCTGTTAAATCATTACGAAATTGAATTCTTGACCTTCAGTTGTTCAC
>NC_090749.1:12012399-12025824 GCF_036898095.1 Palaemon carinicauda
ACTTACGAGTGAAGATGAAGCACGTAGTGAAATATTCAGTCTGAATTGGGGATGTATTCCAAAATGGAGGAAAAGTGCCTCGACCACCAAGCATTTAAGCATTTATCAGAGATAATAAATACATTCGAATGTATGTCAATGTGGATGTTTACTAAATTTAAATATAATAGAAATCTTGTTTAATGGTGAACACTTTAGATAGCAGATATTAATTTTAAATTATTTGCATTATGTGAAATTATTCAATATCAATCATTTTGATATAGATGCTGCTGATAGAGAGAGAGAGAGAGAGAGAGAGAGAGAGAGAGAGAGAGAATTATTGATATCAGCTATAATGAAAGAAAGGAACAATTTGCGGAATAATGATTTAAATCTTGCAGATGAAATGTAAATAATAATGGATTTTCCATTATAATTTGAAAATATTAACAAATATATTTATGGTTTTTTATTCCTTCCGCCTAACATTGAATATCAAATGACATTATTTTCCTTAAAGGATATTATCATAATTTTAGGATTTTACATGATAAATACTCAGGCATCATTAATGCAACTATCATATGTTTTTTAATATTATATAAGAAAAGATTATATACTTTTTACTTTTTTCAGTAATCGCCTTCTAAGATAAAATTCTTCACATTCAATTATAAAAAGATTAAGATTCAGAAGAAAAAAGAATAAAGTTTGCTCCTTCCTTTAATAGTTTATTCCTCTTCCACCGTCTCGAACGACATCAGGAGAACACATTTAAAAGGAGAGAAGGAAAAAAAAGGAAGACGAAAATGTTATTTTTCATAAATCAGATGAAGTTTTGTGGTTAAGTCTCTATTTTGTGAGTAATTCAGAAATCTTCGTTATTATTATTATTATTATTATCATTATTATTATTATCATTATTATTATTATAATTATTATTATTATTGTTGTTGTTGTTGTTAATATTATTACTTGCTAAGCTACAACTCTATTTGGAAAATCAGAATGCTATAAGCCAAAGGGTTTCAATAGGGCAAATAGCCCAGTGAGGAGAGGAAACAAGGAAATTACAAAAAAATTATTAACATTTAAAATAAAATATTTTGAGAAACGCAACAACATTACAACAAATCTTTCACATATAAACTATAAAATCTTGAAGAAAAAAAAATAGAGGAAAAGATATAAGATAGAATTATGTGCCCAAGTGTATCCTCAAGCAAGAAAACTCTACACCAAGACAGTTTAACACCATAGTACAGAGGCTATGGCGCTGCCCAAAGCTAGAGAACAATGGTTTGATTTTGGAGTGTCCTTCTTATAGAAGAGCTGCTGACCATAGCTAAAGAGTCTCTCCTACCCTTACCAAGAGGAAAGTAGCCACTGAACGATCATATTGCAGTAGTTAACCCCTGAGCAAGAAATCATTATTATTATTGTTATTATTATTATTATTATTATTATTATTATTATTATTATTATTATTATTGTTAGGATGACTCTTCAGTGTCTATTAGGAATAATTGCACCTCCAAATGACTCGCTAATTACATCCATAAATAATCCACTGAGGTAATAATGAGCCATTTGTGCAAGACCTTCATTAGCTGGTCTTACTTTTCCTAATGAATACTTGGGAATATAATCTGGTAACTTCCATCTGGATTTGATGAAATCGTATAGGAGGATTACGAAGTCAATTTTGTAATAATCAAAGATAAAAATATAAGATTCATTATTGATTTGGTAAATTAACTTTAAACCACATTATTATATTCATTGTTATTACTGATTGTGATAGTAACACCAGCAATCAATATTTTTCCCATTTCTTTCCCACATTACTTACCCACCTAATTGATACAGTTAAAAGGTTTAAAAGTTTACCAGGAAACAACTGCGATCAGCTGATGTCCATATATTCTGGGGTGTCCGAAGTGTCTTGTACTGTGCACACTTCAGTACAGCTAAATGCTCAGATATTTCCAAGAAGATTTTGTTCCCTAATGAGCAGTTTCTTCTTAGTTCCGCCTCTCTCGCACAGAACGGTTCTGCCGTAAGCAACGAATTTTGCGACTGCTGCACGAGACTGACATTTCACATATCGCTTATTCTACAACTTACAACTTTAATTATATGTGTTTTAGATAAATCCATTAAATGGAGATTTTTTTTTTTTAAAGCATTCAGGATTTCAATGAAATGATATCATTTATTCAAATGTTTCTATAGTTCCCTCTTTTATCACGTATTAAAAAACACTTGACATGGATATGAGTAATCAATGAAATCATCACTCTCTCTCTCTCTCTCTCTCTCTCTCTCTCTCTCTCTCTCTCTCTCTCTCTCTATCGCAAACAAGCAAGTCAGAAGGAAAACGAAGGCTTATACAACCGAAAGAAATTTGTGCATAACTCTTCCCAAAGGCCAACAAAAAGCAGCTAAATACGACGATTAATTTCTGTCTCTTTTTTTACTCGCTGTGAAAGAAGAAGCATCAGCTGTTTTGGGATGTGGAGTCAGGGTAGGTAGGCAGACCCCCTCCTCCTATTATGGGTAGAAGGCCGACCTAGATTGCACACAAATACGCAAACCCCCCCCCCCCCCAGGCTTCTGGCCCCTTGGGGTCATTTCTTGAAACATTTGGGGCAGGATGGTCCGGAGCTTCTCATCTTAGTTGATTTAAAATTGTTTGCAGTCATCAAATAAACCTTTTGGTTTATTAGAAACAATTTTGTAAGAGGCTCATCTTAACGACCCCCGATGACCCAATTGGGCTAATTAGACCTTTTCTTAAATGAAATTCTCAGTAATAAGAAATGACTTATTCAGGAATCTTCTCTTGGTCACTATAAGAGAGGGTCATGAGTCAACCTTCTTTGGTAGTTAATCAAATCCAAAGGGAAATCAGCTCAGTTGCGTTTTCATATAAACATCAAAGAAATAAAGATTTCAGAGAGAGAGAGAGAGAGAGAGAGAGAGAGAGAGAGAGAGAGAGAGAATCAAAGTCATTGGATAGAGGAACATCAAATGTAAGTGGTCCTTTTGTGTAGTTAGATCAAACGTCTCTTACTCATGTCATTATCATGATTATCGTTATTCTGTTCTTTCTATGTTTATTAACTAATAATACGACTGTTGTTGTTGTTGCTGTTTTCACATCAACTTCTATGAATATCTTTAATCACTGATTTATATAAAAAAAAAAAGCTATGACTAAACAATTCTCATTCCTTTGAAATGTCGGAATCTTCCGTCAACATCATAGTTGCTCGTAACTGGATCCCAAAATCAAAAGTTCTAAGAATAAAACCGACATAAACTTTTAAAGCAAAAAAAAAATAATGGTTTCAAAGTATCTTTTTTTCTATGTCATGAATTTCCCGTAATTACTTGTGAAAAGACAAGAACATTTTTGTTGTCATCTCATTAGCAATCGGTCAGGAGGTTTAGAGTTTTATTTTTTGTTTGGAAACCGAGTTCAGAGAGATTTTCTTGATCCAAATTACCGAAGTTATGGAAATAAATACTGATTCTCTCTTTGTAAGAAAATAATATTTTTTTGATGAGGAGAATTAGAAAGATTTTTTTCTTGGCCAAAATTAATTCATTTTGATTTAGAAAGTTGAAAACAATTTTTATCTTCCCTTGAAATGATTTAATTCTGTTTTTTAATATGAAGGGAAGAAACTTAAAATAGGTTTAGCTTTGAAACATCATCCTATTACACTATGGTGATGAAGGGCCTCCCAACACGAGTGCCAGGTCTTACGGCATAAATTCCAAGTAATTATCCTTCCTAACGATCTCCTGTAAATAAGGATGGGAGGGTGTTTGTCGTGTTCCGGACGGCTTCAGATTCTCTCTGAGCCCAACAACTCTGTATATCCATGATGCAATGCAATAGACTTACTTGCCTTTCAAATGGGATACCTTTCAGTTTCTCTCTCTCTCTCTCTCTCTCTCTCTCTCTCTCTCTCTCTCTCTCTCTCTCTTGTGCATATCTATGCACATATAATTGTCATCTAGTTACTTATACCATTGAATGATTTCATCCCAAAATATCAGCAGATTTTCTTATCCCAAACAGGTCAAAACCATATGTTTAAAAATTCAATTTCCGTCCTAAAGAAACAGAGCTTAAATATTTATAAAATTACCCCAAATAAAGTCTTGAGACTAGATTAGCGCCATATATAAAGAAAACAGATTTGCCTACAGAGAGTCACCAAAAGTCTACAAAAGATTAATCTGGGTCCATCAGGCACCCGGTGCAAACAGAATACTCTAATCGCTTGCAACTAGTCCTTCCAAGCAGAATAAAAAGCAAAGATACATAATTTAAGAAAGTCAGTTCAGATATAATGGGAAGTTTATCAAGACATTCTCATTCTTATTATGAATAAGAAATTCGGTTCGTTTTTTATTTCCAAGTCCTTATATGAAGTAGTAGTAGTAGTAGTAGTAGTAGTAGTAGTAGTAGTAGTAGTAGCGTTACTAATATTGTTACGTTTTAGTAAACAGACCTTTACATTTCAGCTGGAAATGTATTCCTTTGCTGTTAGAGAGGGACAGAACTGGAAAACTAGATTTGGTTTTATGGAGAAAAACTTTGTAGAAGAAGAAAAAAGTTTTACCAGCAAAGACTGAATAAGTAAAAAAGAACTTTTTGCAATATCTGATATAAAGCCACAGGGAAAAGTCTTTTGTATAACATATTCAAATAGCATTTTTATTTTTGGTACGTTGGGGCTATATTTCAAAATAAGAAAATATTACTGCGAGATTTGGAAAAATCCTCGTGAAAATATTTGATTGCTAGAGCTTATTTAAACAATACTGGGATCTGGTACTCAACTTTCCAGAAGAAGGCGAGGCTGAAGGTAGCAACATAACGGCGATGTAAGCTGATAAAGTAAGCACTTGGGAAAAATCCAACTTAGCAAAGAAGCTACAGACGAAAGGATGAGGACTGACGTGACGTCATTCAGCAATGGCGCCCGTTTGTTTACGTCTCGAGTACCAAAAGCAGCCACGTATGAGTGTAACTGTGGAACGGCTCCTCAGTTACTCAGCCACCTTTCCATATCGAAGTGTTAACTCTGTATGGGGTGTAGATAGCTATGTGGCGTGTTAATACATGCGTCCCCTGTTGATATACGATATCCTAGAGGGAAACCTTTAGGGTACTCGCACCAGAAGTTAGAATTCTGTGATAACCTCTGGGAATATCCACTGTAGTTAAATATACCCTAGGAAGCTACTGAAGGAACCTTCCATCAGGACGTCATGGCTATCTCACCCAAAAATAGATTTTTCGCTTCGCTCAAAATCCGTTTTATCCTTCCGTTGAGGTGTATGTGTGTGGAATATATCTCCAAAACACTTGCTGTTATCAAAATTAGGTTATTCTACATTAGAAATAATTGTTAGATTTGTGCTTGTTGATAGAAACAAGAATATGACGTTTATTCCAAGAGACATCGTTCATTGACAAGACTGGGAAATGGATTTCGAATTGATCTGTAATTCATAGCCGGCACTTGAGCTATGATCAATATGCATCATCGGCTCTCTGGGAATTTGCAATGTTTTGCATATGCATGATATCGATGACATTATATTTAATTCTATCTTTCTTTATTGATTTGTCTTGATATATTTATTTGATAAAGTGGTTAAAGCAGTTGATTGAAATACGTGCATAATTTCATCTAAAGCTTTTCATGATAGAAGTAGCTGTTAAATATTTCCATTTAACTCCGATATTTCAAAGATAATCTGAAAGGTTAAAATTCTAAAGACTAAACGGGAAGTATCCTACAACTAAAATAGAATGTGACATGTTCATTAAATCCTCTCTTATTCATACAGAAATGTTAACAGTAAGCATCCAGACTTTAAAACTATAATCTCTGACTACTAAATGGTTTTGAATCACACAAGTTTCATGGTTTTGGTTGGCGAGTATCGAAATTCACAATAAATTGAAATAAAAGGAGAATGAGGAACGGATCAGATGGAATAAGAAACAGAACCAACATGATCTGGTTCAAAGCTTGTTTCCTGGAATGATCCACATTGGACAATGCTTTGGTTATCTCTCCCTCTTAAAAGAGTCAATCAATATATTATAATGTTTTCATCTTATATATTTTGGGCAAAGGTTTTTTTCTTATTTCAGTTGGTACCACTTTTAACGAAAATATACATTGAACAAAATTAAATTGCATGAAGTTATAAGAATAAGTAAATTCCATTTCATGTTCATAGTAATCTTTATTACATGAAGTCGACCAAGTTATAAGGAATAAACATTCACAGGATATTCTTTGAACATCAGATAACTTAGTAATTATAGACAGATGGATATAGGATATTCATTCCTGCATCTTTCATCATATTTATCAATAACATTTATTTTGTGAATTTCTAAAGGTATTTCATGTGACCCCTTATTTCAATGATGAATATTCTTGCATAAGTTCTTGACCTTCTGCATATTTTTGTTTGATGCAACACACTTCTGAATTATTCAAAACTTTGATGTTTCTTATCTATTTGAACAAATAAATAAATATTCCATCATCAAAATTTCTGTTTATTAATTTCTGAGTTCAAGATTCAGATTATTCTCAAAATAATCCTCTTTGAATGAAGCCTATCATTTCGTTACATGCCTTTTACCCCCAGGCTATTTGGAAATTTCCAACCCTTAACCCCCAGGGGGTTATTTTTTTCCCCAGCACATTTTGCAGTATATTTTTTTTAAATTGCTCTGAAAGCCTTAATTTTTGTCATAGAGAGGTCAGGTTTGTCTCATTCTCTTGGAAAATGCCTGAATTTTCTCAAAAAATTATCAAAAATATGAAAAAAAAATTTTTTATAGCATTTTTTTGCAAGGACGTACCGGTACGTCCATGGGGGTAAAGGGATAGCTTTTGTGAAACGTACCAGTACGTCCTTTGGGGGTAAAAGGGTTAAGTTCAATTACTGTCCTTAATGTACAATCTTTATTTCTTCACCTTTTATAAACGTTCAACCCAGCTTGCACCATTGCCCATCCCATCAGCCTTCCTTTCCAAAGAATCTTTTTAGAAAGAAGTTTATGGCAACTCTCGTTTTCATTGACTTTTGAATAAGGCAGCTAGACAACTCAAAAAAAGTTTTTATTTAGACACAATTTATATTGAAAAAATAGTTCAATAATATTTTTAATAATTTTGTTCTAGAGATTTTGGATTCGTTATTACATGTATCTACTGGTATTACAACATACATAATCACTTTATATGCTTAAATAACGATGACCTCTGTTCTGGGAAAAATTATCAAAACCAGAATTTTCTTTGGAATAATAAACAAATTGACAACAAATAGAAAACACCCCAAAGACCAAGCACAACGATCAAAAGTAACAACGAATAGGTTCAGATTTTCAGCAAATTTTGGACCTTCTTCTTTCAAGTATATTGTGGGTCGTTTGAAGCTTCAAAGCGATTGATGTCTCCTTTTAAGGAATATGAGAAAACATATTTTCTCTCTGATATACAAAATGATGTGACAGTTTCTCGGATAGGCTAAATTTTCCAGTTTTTTTTATTTTTTCCCTTACTGTTGAGATTGAGTAAAATCATCAATTCAGAACAGAGATTTCTGAGATCTCTGTCAATTCATTAAAAAGGAGAAACATCATAATCATATGTTAATTAATGTCCAAGGAACCTTTTCACACCCACAGAAACATCTGTAAAGAGCAATTGCTTTTCCATCAAAAAGCGTCTCATGGGTTCGTCTTTCCTCATGAATTTCATTGACCTTTACTTGAGGGATCGAATTTAAAACGAAGTAATTACTCATATTATACACTCGATGATTTATGGAGTTCTTTGCTGAAACTCTTTCAAGAGCTTTTTAATTGTTTCCTTTTATAATTTGAAACATATTTCAAAACTGATGATGCCAAACATCGTGATGGTAAGTAGATTCAGAATAACCTCGCCCCTCTCTTGAGAGAGGGATAGGGAAGGGGGGGGGGGGGGGGTGGGGAGGCATACATTTCATTACATCTAGTACTTTCTAAAAACAACTATTCCTATTTACTCGTTGCTATATTCCCTGGTTCTGTTCTTTTATCTTTTTCTTAGAAAAGTGTATCAAAAGAAAATAAAGATTCTATAATCGTGAATAATGACCGATACATACTTTGTTTCATCTTAAATAAGACTTAAGCAAAATTAATTATTGCTTTAAAAGGAATCCAGTTTTATAAGTGATATAGTTAATAAGTTGGCCAAGGCACCTGCCACCCGTTGAGATACTACCGCTAAGAGTTATTGGGACCTTTGACTGGCCAGACTCACTACATTGGATCCCCCTCTGGTTACGGCTCATGTTTCTTTTGGATACCACAAATAGCAACAAATGGTGTCGTTTATAGTCCACTGTAGGACAAAGGCCTCATATATGTCAATCCATGGATAGGATTTGGCCAGTTTTCATCACCGTTCTGGCCAAGGCGGTTTGGCGATGGTGAGAGATTTTCGTCGGATCGCACACAAAAGAAGGAAAAGCAAATAGTTATCATGTAGTCAAATCCCTTTGGAAATTCCTTAGAAAATATTATATTGATGATAGAGATGAATATAAATAACCTCTGAAGATGAATTCATTTGATTGGGGAAATGATGACAATGAAGAAAGTCAATGTGGTTCGCAATGTCACTCTTCGTGCAAATGGGATGGACAGAAAACGGATACCTGATGCTTTCTAGAGCCACCCCTTCCCAACATAAGAGAGAATATCTGAAATAGTTCAAAAATGTTTCCCAAATAAGAAAAATTATATCGAATTAAAGGTTACCCAAAAGTCTCTTTGCTTCATTTACGAGTTGTTTACGAAATACTGAAAAGAAAAGAGAAATGGCTCATCCTCCAATATCAATAAAAGTATGTTGAGATCTATTGGCTTTTAACATGCATCATTTGACACTAAAGGCATTTTAATTTATTGACGCGAGAGAAAATCTAATTTCAGAGAAAGATATAAAAAGGATTTATGTATCAAAGGTTTGGATAATTAGAGAGTGTGAATCATGAATCAAGAAATTCAATATTTGTAGATGAATATTTGACGTTGATCTATTATAGTTTGCATTTCAAATAATTTATTCTTCAAATGAGGCTCTTGTTTGATCCTTTATTATTAATAATGAATAAATCAGATGAAAATATCAGACGAGTAATGATGATTTTCCAGTATCTATCAGAATGTCTACTCAAAAAGACATAATATATATTATATCTATTTCGAATGTAATGAATAATTTGTTCTACACACAACATCATTTATTTTTAATAAGATAAAAGGTGATGTGATCTGGTAATATGGCAGATTTTTCATTCCATTCATGTGATCAAGAAACTTAGATATTAGTTTGATCAGAAGAGATTGTAGTTATAGGAGAAGATGCATGAACCTACATAGAAACAACATAAAATAAGGTAACAACATACCCGCTCCCCCACGAAAAAATATAGTAATTACTATAAATGAAACATGCGTCCTGTCTTATATCCTATTTGCTAAAACATACAGAGACCATCTCCCGGACAACTGTAGTCATAAAAGATCAGTCAGTCGGCCACGATAATCCTTCCATATTGAATATAGAAATGTGGATTTAACCTTGATTTTAGAAGGAAAATTTGATTAGATTATCTTTAAGTTTAGTCTGCTTAAATCATTCATGTTTTTTTTTTTCTAAATTATTTGTTTAGATATTTTATACAAACTAAAGGTTTCAAAGCGTAAAAGCTTTTTGTGATTATGAAATGTCATTTAAATATTTTGAAATTACGTCGTATCAAAGCTTAAGACGTTCATAGTTCTTCTTCATTTAGTAGTAGATAAATTGGAAGACTTGAACTAAACATTTCCCTTTGAGTTCATTTAGAAGAAAAGAGTGACAAGAAGAGATTAAGGATAAACTTAGTTGTTCTTTTTGTTGCTACTTTTACGTTTCATGGAAAACATTTTATTTGTAGGGGTTCTACGAACCTCGTAAAATAAGACGGATTATAATCATTTTTTTTTTTTTTTTTTTTTTGCATTTATCTGAATTATACCGGTGAAGAAATTCTTATTGGACTTATTGTTTATCGTTTATACAATAGCTTATTCCCTGCCATACTCCAACCAATTGTTTTTACCCGTCTTGCAATTGATATGAGAATGAAAAAGTTCATTCTTTGCTGTTAAACTGAAAATTTCCCTTAAGGGAGAGAACAATTTCCTTTAAATGTTGAGATTAGTCTTTCATAAAACTCTCTTTCTCACTTGAAGAAAATGCCTATCTAGAAATAAGCTTTCGAAGAAGATCGTCGGTCCTCTCTCTCTCTCTCTCTCTCTCTCTCTCTCTCTCTCTCTCTCTCTCTCTCTCTGTGAGTGTGTGTGTGTTATGTGTCCTTGTTTTGAAGCAGGAAGAAACATTTTATGATGACCAAAGGTGCCAACAGAATGCAACCAGGGGACACAATTGAAGACCGTCCTCAACTAACTAAAAGAAATTCGTGGCAATTTCTGAAGCCCAACAAAGGACAGCTAAAACGAATACGATTAATTTCTCTGTGTCTCTTCTGTTGAATTTTGGGAAAGAAACAGATGCTTTCGAATGGGAATTCAAGGAAGGGGCGTGACCTGGTTTGACCACGCCCAACTTTGCAACTTCCGTTGGAGTCTCTTTTAAACTGTTCTCATGAGACTAAACCTTTTAACCGTTTTAAATTATGGTGACTTTTGATTTAACCATGAAGTCGTTAACATCTCTACATTTGGGAAATTTTTTTTATTATTATTCTAGTCTTTAACCATCCTCGGAATCACAACGAAGATATATGCTTGATCCACAGGAGATAAATCCTATATTTCAAAATACGTTTAGGGAAACACTAGTATGATCATAAACTTTTTTCGGTCTTTACATAGACACACACATACACACATACATACACACAGCTGAAAGAAAAGAGCTTTTTTTTCTGCTTCCAAATATAAGCGAAATAGAAGGAAATTCTAGAATTGCACAATAAAACTTCCAGTCTTAATCCAAATATAAATGTATGCAGACATCCATAATTTTTTTCAAATGATTAAAATCCATATGACTTAACGCCCATTCTGTGTATGTTATCATAGTTGAAAACACATGAGAAAGAAAGACGCCTCAGATAAACCTTCCCCTTAATTCAATCAATTCTTAAAGAAACCTTGATAATAGTAATGTATTTATTCTTATTTCTATTCTTACCTCTCAAATTTAGTCATTAATCTTCTTTAGTATTGGATGTGGGCTATTTAGACTGACGCTGGGTCCTGTGAGGCCATTCAGAGCCAAGGTGCAAATGGTGGAAAGGACCAAAGAAGTTATTGGACAGCAAGAGGGAGGAGAGGAGAGGAGAGGAAGCAGAGAAGGAAAAAGGATATAGAGAAAGAGCAGCTAATGCTGTAAAGACCCTTTTGTAATGCCTACAGTACACCGCGTGATGTGCACTGACGTTACTTATCATCCTAGGTGGAAGAGTCTTCCTTCATTCGCCTCTTCTTCCATCAGCTATCACGGATGATCAAGTCCAGAGGCTCACACCAGTCTTCTTATATTCTTTAACACAATTCTGCAAATATCTATATATTCTGGCAATATTCAACCTTAATCTGACCCAATTAAGCACTAACTCATGTAATATAGGTAACAAATGTAATGGTTTATATCGGCAAAATCTCTTGGACTTCTTCATGTCCCCATAAAATCTCTTCAACTGAAAAATGTTAGGAATTATCGATAAATTTCTCTTCAATTTCAATCTTTTCACGTCTCTATAACATCTAGGGATAAGTCTCTCACTTCCCTCATCTGTTGTCTCTTGCTATCTTTATTCCTCGTCTTTTCCTCTCCCTGGTTTTATCTTATCCGAGGCTATCAAGAGATCGATCAATTCTGTTTTTTCTTGTTGTGGATATAATTGGTAAAACCGTTTCCGATAAAGGAAAGCTTTCAAATGTCCTGCTTTAGTTTCAGTTCTAAATTCCTAGACATCCTGTCTATGACTATATATATATATATATATCATATATATATATATATATATATATATATATATATATATATATATATATATATATATATATATATATATATATATATGCATATATATATATATATATATATATATATATATATATATATATATATATATATATATATATATATATATATATATATATATATATATCACATTGAAATCGAGTCTTTGACATAGGACCAACCTCATAGATATTTTAAGAAGAGTCAAAAGTGTTTGTGAAAGCTTTATCAAGCTTTCTTCAGATATAATAATTCAGAAAATCTCCTGGTTTAAGATTTTGATGAAATGAAATGTGCCGTGAAATTTGACGAGTTAAGAAACAGCGTCATTTGTTGTCTACTTCACATGATTCTATACTCATTCTTTATTTCAACTTCATTCTCCATCGCCGTATTCTTTTTCATCTTCCAACAAAATTTCATTTTCTTCCTTGTGTCTCACTTGGAACTTTCTTGACGTTGAAATAAGGAAGGGAAATCCGATGAAAATCTGTCGCAGAAAAAATTCTTTGTAATTTACAGGAAAATATCCGATTCTCTTTTATTAATCTATCCATTGGATTCAAGTTCTTTCTTCCACTTCAGAGGAAACTTTTAGTGCAAACGGAAATAACCTCTGGTTAATGTCTTCTACTTGAATATATTTTATTTAAAGAAAAAGAGGACCCAAAAAGAAAGGTTATTTATAAGAAAACACAAGAAAATAATACTAGTTTGTCCTTAGATATGACCTTTAAAGTCATTGTTGATGAAGCCATTGAACTTATAAAGATAGTAACATCCTTAAATAAAAGCCGAAATCACTTTTTTAAGCCCGTGCTAAGACCAGTTAAGGTTAATTTTCAGCCAAATTATTCTATTTGATCTTGAAATTTGAACTCTGACCTGGTAAATAGACCTATTGAACTTGAAAATGACTTCTAGTACATTTACGTTTTCATCGCTGAATCTGCTATGTTCAAAAACCCACATTTTGATACCGGGACCAGTTTTCTAGGAGGCCAGGAGTAATTTTAGAAACAGACACAATTTAAATATAGATATATCTAGCAGCCTAATCCAGTGTTGCAGTGGACAGCCAATCCTTCCTTTAAGTTTAAGATTTCTATATTCTTAATATTTGGAGTTTCGGGAATAGATTTCTCGTAAAAAAAAAAATATAAAATAAATTTAAGAATTTAAGCCTCTTCTGAGTTTACGTTTTGAATAACAAAAGCTAAAGATAGTTATTAGTTTAAAGTAAGATATGGAAATTTCATCATATTTTGCATTGAGTTTTTATAAGTTTACCTAAAAG
>NC_090749.1:12026324-12053824 GCF_036898095.1 Palaemon carinicauda
TGACCAGATTCATTACAGTTTGCATTTAAAGGGAATCATATAGGAAGTCTGTCATCTAATAAGATGGGGTTAGACACGTGACAATAATGAGATTAGACATCCAGAGAAAAACAGAAGGAATTTGTGGGACTAGAAATGAAGGTTTCCTTTTTCGTGTGTTTGTCTGTCGCCGGTTACCGCTGTTTCCCGTTAATCATTTTCACACTTTATCTACGTTTCACTTTCATTTTTATCCATCTTACTCTTCTCCTGTTTATTCATTGCATTCGTTCCTCTTAAAATGGAATTCCCCTACGACTCTACAAAAGGAGAATCAAATCCTTCCATTGCTGGTTTATATCGTAATCGATGTTAACACTTGGTAGAATAGATGTGTTATGGGGATCCTTTAGTAGAGAGAGAGAGAGAGAGAGAGAGAGAGAGAGAGAGAGAGAGAGAGAGAGAGAGAGAGAGAGAGAGTTTTCGTACTACCCGTTTTTGTTTGGTGAATCTATCCTTATGTAGGTTTTCCAATCCCCAATATTTACATAATATTATGATTAGAAATAATTCATATTTATCTTGAAAATTACCTGTTCAGTTTCTTTTTGGATTCAATTCCAATCATTAGAGTTCCAGAGAGAGTGTACAAGAAGAGGATGATATTTATTAATACATTTCTCTATCTTTATTATCATTTCCCTTGTTAAATCTCGTTACTTTGAGTTTTCTTCCAAACAAAAATCAATATTGATTAAAAGAATAGAAGTTTAGTGAGTCTTAATTTCCCTTTTTCAAAGTAATTGGTTAAAATTGGCAATGGATATTATATTCAAATTGTTTGTGTTTACTCTAAGTAATCCTCGACTAGTTTGGTTAAAACATCGTTTGTAAAATAAGCGCAATAGCTATCAAACGCCTTGGGGGAGTGAGCTCTAATAACCCAAAATAATTATTCTCATAAGACAAAAAATTCAACAACAGAGCATAGGAGCGTCGTGTGAGAGGCAATGTCAGACAAAGGGATCCAAAAGGGTCATCAGCACAGCGACTTTCTTTTGTGTCCTCATGGAACAAGATTTGAGACATATCGCGAAACAGAGCCAGTTACAATCTCAGGCTTCATAACAATCTTATACAAACGATGGAGTCTTTCTTGCAAACGTGTTCCCATTCATTGCTCGCCCCAACAGAGGAAAGATATTATAACACGAGTTTGGCAGCTGAGTCAGACGTCGTTCTAATGTTACATTGTAACTGCACAAATCTCTCTCTCTCTCTCTCTCTCTCTCTCTCTCTCTCTCTCTCTCTCTCTCTCTCATCAAGTCAAATGACTAATATTGAATTATCAGATCCCTAAATAGCGTCGTATTGTTTAATGCGAAGGTAATGAAGCCTCATCAGTCTGTCTGTGGATTATCTGGTTAATTTCCGTATCACAGACATTCATTACTAACAATAACTTATTCAATATATATTTCGGGTGTCATAATGGATTTCACTAATCAATCAGTAATAAATATCAAATACATGTTTGATGAGCAACCTATTCAATATATTAGTATGATTACGCCAATGCTGTTATTATTATTATTATTATTATTATTATTATTATTATTATTATTATTATTATTTTTTTTTTTTTTTTTTATTATTATCATCATTATTATAACTTGCTAATCTACAACCCCAGTTGGAAAAATGAAATGCTATAAGCACAAGGGCTCCAACAGGGAAAAATAGCCTAGTGAAGACAGGAAATAAGGAAATGAATAAACGATGAGAAAAAATTAACAATAAATCATTTTAAAAACAGTAACAACATCAAAACAGATATGCCATATAGAAACTATAAAAAGACTTATGCCAGCCTGTTCAACATAAACACATTTGCAGCCAGTTTGAAATTTTCTTGTTCCTTTGCAGTTCTTAGTCGTTTAAGGACAAAACCATTTTAATTCGTTGTTTAGATAAGGAAGCACCACTTCACGCACGACAGACGTGACAGACGCAGAATAATTGATAGTTGCCAAGTTTCATCCCCCTTAGATGAGAGATTGGTTTGGTGTTAGCAAACTTGTGATGCATTTTATCATAGCATAAGGAGATTTTGTGAGCTATATAAGAAGGTTTGGGTGGATGGATGGTGTGAAGAAAGCTCTGGGTGATAGGAGGATAGATGTGAGAGAGGCAAGAGAGCGTGCTAGAAATAGGAATGAATGGCGAGCGATTGTGACGCAGTTCCGGTAGGCCCTGCTGCTTCCTCCGGTGCCTTAGATGACCGCGGAGGTAGCAGCAGTAGGGGACTCAGCAGTATGAAGCTTCATCTGTGGTGGAAATGTGGGAGGTTGGGCTGTGGCACCCTAGCAGTACCAGCTGAACTCGGCTGAGTCCCTGGTTAGGCTGGAGGAACATAGAGAGTAGAGGTCCCCTTTTTTGTTTGTTCTTGTTGATGTCGGCTACCCCCTAAAATTGGGGGAAGTGCCTTTGGTATATGTATGTATGTATAAGAATTTCTGGGAATAATCCTGCTCTTTTAAATCACCCAGTTATAATTACAAATGAAACTGCATTAAACAAAATGTCGACATAGCTTACCGGCGTGGAGTCAGACGGGAGGGGAAATTCAAGGAGAGTAGAGGAAGACACAGGGATATCAATCCGTGTTTTGTTATTGTTGGTTCTTTGTTACACACATCATTATTATTATCATTAATTATGCAGATATTATACTCACAGTTGCTTCAGATTCATCTTTCGTGTGAATGAAAAAATTAAGCTAATGTCATTATTCTAAAGGTCCTTTTTTACATCTGCTCCACAGTATAGGTGGAAAAACTTCGAACAACACCAAAATATCTCTTAAATAATAACTTCCTGTGAATACAGAGAAAACTATCAACATTATAATATATCTAACAAGAAAACAGAAGGATTATTTACGCAAGCACTTTCCTAAGCAAGCAGAAAAGATGAATTCAATCAACTGTTCTAATACTTTATATCTCAAAACTGATAAAGGCCCAAGGTGACACAGGTGACACGAATAATGAAAAGTAGAATTCCATTGGCTCCAATACAAAATTCCATTTAAAATCTTATGCGAAAACTCTCCCTTCTTCCTTCTCGAGAATTTTTGGAATATGGCGATGGTGCCATTATCCTTTTCCCTTGTAACCAATAATCTTTATTATTATTATTATTATTATTATTATTATTATTATTATTATTATTATTATTATTATTATTATTATTATTATTATTATTATTATTATCAGCAAAGCTGAAACCCTAGTTGGAAAACCAGGATGCTAGTTGGGAAAGTAGCTCAGTGAGGAAGGAAAGAAGGAAAAATAAATTATCTTAAGAACATCAAAAATATTAAAGTAAAATTATCCTGTGTAAACTATAAGAACTTTAACAAAACAAGCGGAAGAGAAATTAGATAGAATGGTGTACCCGAGTGTACTCTCAAGCAAGACAGTGGAAGACGATGGTACAGAGGCTATGGCACGACCCAAGAGTAGAGAAGAATGGTTGATGTTGGAGTGTCCTTCTAGTTAATGAGTTTCTTCTACCCTTACCCTTAGAGGAAAGTGGCCACTGAACAATTACAGTTCAGTAGTTAACACCTTAGATGAAGTAAAACTGTTTGGTAATCTCAGTGTTGTCAGGTGTATGAGGAAAGAGGAAAATCTGTAAAGAATAGGCCAGACTATTCAGTGTATATGTAGGCAAATGGAAAGTGAACCGTAACCAGAGAGAAGGATCAAATGTAGGACTGCCTGGCCAATCAAACGACCCCAAAACTTCAGCGGTAGTATCTCAATGGGTGGCTGGTGCCCTGGATAACCTACTACCTATGATCTACACATTCCCCTTCTCGCATTTGAACCACAGAGCCTTGTATCCTGCATAGCATCTCTCTCTCTCTCTCTCTCTCTCTCTCTCTCTCTCTCTCTCTCTCTCTCTCTCTCTCTTAAAACAAAAAAAAAATGTCTAAAAACTCTCCCCTCTTCCTTCTTGATACTTTTTGAAATATGGCGATATGGTCATTTCTGTTCCTCTTTCCCTTTGTAAAGAATAATCTTTAATCTATACATTCCCTTTTTCTCATTTTAAACACAGTGCCTTGTATCCTGCATAGCATCTCTCTCTCTCTCTCTCTCTCTCTCTCTCTCTCTCTCTCTCTCTCTCTCTCTCTCTCTCTCTCTCTCTGTTTTCAAATTCTACCATCCATCATTAATAATCAAATTTATTTATTGTTTTTTTTTTTTTATTTTAGTTTTGCTAAATAAATTTGAATTTCCATCACTCATTTTTTAACCTTAATGAACTTCATTCATATTCACTGAAGGAAAGACTTCTTCAATTGCGTTATTCATATGGATACCATTAACATAAAATAATTAGTTTTAGTTTCTTTTTATTACCAACACCTGTACCCTTATCATCCAGACTTTCTTTCTTTCTGAAAAAGAAAAAATTCTCATGTTACCTAAACAATCACAGACACCAAACTGAAAAAGCCATTCATTCATTACCTTGCTAGACATTCTCCTTCCCAATGGAATGTCTCATAGAAATAAATATAAGAAAATGAATAACGGGGAAATAATAAGGAAAAAGCTACTTAAAGAAAATATGCTTCATTGGTAAATAGAAAAGAAAAACTGCAATCGAAAAATATTTCTTTGTCTTAAGTCATCTGTCTTACTATTTCTATAGCCAGAGAAGATTATTAGGCGAGACTCTTCAATTGATAACTGGGGCCATTTTTACCTATTTACTCTCTCAGTAAGATTGAAAGAAAGAAAAAAAAACATTAGCTTCCCATTTCGTTATGAGACTTTCCTACCAAGATTTGCATATGTCAACTCTTTCCTAAGTTGGAATCTCAGAACAACTGCATCATGTTAAGTAATAACGAGTTTGATGTTCATGTTCTATCTTTACTTCTTTGACAGTATTCGCCCACCCCTAGCTCTCTCTCTCTCTCTCTCTCTCTCTCTCTCTCTCTCTCTCTCTCACAAGTCTTTGTATATATATATATATATATATATATATATATATATATATATATATATATATATATATATATATATATATATATATATATATATGTATATATATATATATATATATATATATATATATATATATATATATATATATATATATAGATAGATAGATATATAGATAAATAGATAGATAGATAGATAGATAGTCTCCATCTTTGACGGTCGCTTAGAGAAATTCTGACAGTTTTCTTGGCCTTTTTGATGAATTTCGATAAGGGATGCTTAAGCTTCTTCCTCATCGACTAAGATGACTTCACATTTTTCGTCTCGGAGAATTTCGTATCTCCACCCAGTGTTTTATATTTAATTGCATACTTTTATTTTTCCAAGGCCGGCATGCAATCCGTCCCATTAAATCATGTTACAAAATCGCTCAGAAACACTTAGTTATTTAGTCATATCACTGGAAGAATATGTTTTATATTATTCTTTTAAGGTGTGGTATGTTTATAGTATTTGCCCATCATTCCCTGATGTTTCTTGGGCGTTTTTATCATCATTGACTTGGGCTATCATACGCTAGTTGGCAGCCATGCCTGGTAAATTTTCACTCATGCACCATCCTCTTCTTCTTTCACCTAACTTCACTGGTTGGGTGAGGCTGTCTATCCTCCTATGCTGTCGATTCGTCATGGCGGGGACCTACAGTCTTGAAGGTCCTTCTGGGAGTTGGATAGTGTTCTCAGGTGCCCTAGGGTGGGGGCTATTTTCATTTTTCACTTAGCCTATATGTTTGGCGAGGTGGCACAGGTCTTGGGATGCTGTTCCCTGTGTCTACTTATTTTTACCCATTGGAATGATTTACCCACAGTTCTGATACTAACTAGTATATAGTCATTGAAATATTTTTTCTTTACAGGTCGTCTGTACCAGGTGGGTCAAGTAACCCTGTGGCCACAAGACCTGTCATAAACATGCTGATTGTCATGTTTCTAAGGGATCCATTGCAGTCTGGGAACCTCCCAAATGTCAGGTTTGCACGGATCTCCTTTACACCAGCTTTTATGCTACTGACGTCTCCTTGGACGTTCAAGATCGAAGTCGGAGGAGTCTCCAACACTAGGTAAGAAGTTTCCAGAAGAGCTCTCAACAAGATGCCCATTATCTTCCTTCTCTGGAACCGAAGGACCTTCTGTTTCCCAAGGCTGAGGTGAACTCTGAGTTTGGTAATCAATTACCAACAGTTCAACTCCCGACGGTACCAGAACAGCATGTGTATGACGGGATGTTTCAGTAACCATGGATGTTTTAGTAATCATGGCAGTTTCAGTAATCATGGGTCAAATTTCTTATCCTAGTCTCTTTACGGACATTGTATTTCCTATTTACTGTATATATACATCGAATATTGATTTTTTTCTATTCATTTTCTTGTTGCTGTTCTTCTTTTCCAACAGATATATCTCCACCTTCTCTCATGTAATGGTTTTGTTGAATATCCAAATGATAATCAGTTTTCTTTTCATTCTTAACTAGTATTAAGGAAGATTCGCTTTTCGGATTTTCCCATTTCTAGACTTCGTCTGCTACAAAGGAAAGTGGTGAGCTATTTGTATCCCAGGCACAACACTATTTATAAGCAAGACGTTTTTTGAATGCAAAGAATGTTAATCTTCAATTCTACCTCTCCGCTGAGATGGGGCTAACCAATTATTAAGAGCCCCGTTGGATATACAGAGGAAATTAGGATAGAAGAAAACTAAAACAAGGAACAGTATTTGGACCAAAGTTAATGATAACCCTTGATTAAAAATATTAGAAATATGTAGATGATATAATATAATGATAAAGAGCCATTAGCAACTGCCGCAGTTTGGAAGAACTTAAGAAATTTACGTTTAGCACTAATCCACAGAAGGTGGATTATAGTGGTTAGTGGTTAGAAATGGAAGAATAGAAACAGTTTAGGAATATAAATACTTAGGAAAATGGTACTCAGAAAAAGGAAACCATAGTCTCAGCATAACACACGTGAAGTTAAAATATAATACATGGTACGAGAAGTTAGGAAGTATGGAGACAGTAACAGAGTAGGAAATTTAATGGCATTGCTAGTGAGAATAAAGGTCTATGAGACAGTAGTACATATATACATATGAGACAGTAGTACATACATTCATATAAAAGGGCACTTCGGCAATTTTGCGGGGTAGCCAACATCAAACAAATGAAACAAAAAAAGGTACCTCTCCTCTATACGTTCCTCCCAGCCTGACAAGGGACTCAACCAAGTTCGGCTGGTACTGCTAGGGTACCACAGCCCACCCTCCTCCGTCATCCACCACAGATGAAGCTTCATAACGCTGAATCCCCTACTGCTGCTACCTCAGCGATCATCCAAGGCACCGGAGGAAGCAGCAGGGGCTACCGGGACTGCGTCACAATCGCTCGCCTTTCATTCCTATTTCTAGCACGCTCTCTTGCCTCTCTCATATCTATCTTCCTATCACCCAGAGCTTTCTTCACTCCATTCATCCACCCAAACCTTGGCCTTCCTCTTGTACTTCTCCCATCATCTCGTACATTCATCACCTTCTTTAGCAGGCAGCCATTTTCCATTCTCTCAACATGGCCAAACCACCTTAACACATTCATATCCACTCTAGCTGCTACCTCATTTCTTACACCGGCTTTTACCCTCACTACTTCGTTCCAAACCCTATCTACTTGGGATACACCAGCCTTACTCTTTAGACACTTCATCTCAAACACATTCAATTTCTGTCTCTCTGTCACTTTCATTCACCCACAACTCCGATCCATAGATCACAGTTGGTACAATCACTTTCTCATACAGAACTCTCTTCACATTCATGCCCAACCCTCTATTTTTTACTACTCCCTAAACTGCCCCCAACACTTTGCATCCTTCATTCACTGTCTGACATACACCTGCTTCCACTCCACCATTTGCTGCAACAACAGACCCCAAGTACTTGAACTGATCCATCTCCACAAGTAACTCTCCATTCAACATGACATTCAACCTCGCACCACCTTCCCTTCACTTACATCTCCTAACCTTACTCTTACCCACATTAACTTCCTTCTCTCACAAACCCTTCCAAATTCTGTCACTAATCGGCCAAGCTTCACTTCCGCGTCTACAACCAGTACAATATCATCCGCAAACAACAACGAACTTACTTCCCATTCATGGTCATTCTCTTCTACCAGTTTCAATCCTCGTCCAAGCACTCGAGCATTCACCTCTCTCACCACTCCATCAACATACAAGTTAAACAATCACGGGGACTTAACACATACCTGTCTTAGCCCCACTCTCACCGGAAACCAATCGCTCACTTCATTCCTATCCTAACACATGCTTTACTACCTTTGTAGAAACTTTCACTGCTTGCAACAACCTTCCACTAACTCCATATAACCTCATCACATTCCACATTGCTTCCCTATCAACTCTTTCATACACTTTCTCCAGATCCATATACACAACATACACCTCCTTACATTTTGCTAAATATTTCTCGCATATCTGCCTAACTGTAAAAATTTGATTCATACAACCCCTTCCTCTTCTAAAACAGTCCTGTGCTTCTAAGATTGCATTCTCTATTTTATCCTTAATCCTATTAATCAGTACTCTACCATACACCTTTCCGACTACACTCAACAAACTAGTACCCCTTGACTTACAACACTCATGCACATCTCCCTTATCTTTATTTAGTGGTACAATACACGCACAAATCCAATCTATTGGTACCATTGACAACACAAAACACATATTAAACAATCTCACCAACCATTTAAGTACAGTCACTCCCCCTTCCTTCAACATCTCAGCTCTCACACCATCTATACCAGATGCTTTTCCTACTCTCGTTTCATCTAGTGTCCTCCTCACTTCTAGTCTCTCTCTCATTCTCATCTCCCATTACCGGCACCTCAACACCTGCAACAGCAATTATATCTACCACCCTGTTATCCTTAACATTCAGTAAACTTTCAAAATATTCCGCCCACCTTCTCCTTACCTCCTCTCCTTTTAACAACCTTCCATTTCTATCTTTCGCTGTCTCTTCAATTCTTGAACCAGCCTTTCTTACTCTCTTCACTTCTTTTCAAAACTTCTTCTTATTCTCTTCATATGAATGACCCGATCCCTGACCCCACTTTAGGTCAGCTGCCCTCATTGCCTCACTTACCTTGCGCTTTACTTCCCCATTTTTCTCTCTATATCTTTCATATTTCTCTACACTATTATTGTGCAGCCATTCTTCAAAAGCCCTCTTTTTCTCTTCAACTTTTACTTTCACTCTTTCAATCAACCATTAACTGCCCTTTCTCAAGCTGCTTCCAACAAACTTCTGGCCACACACATCACTTGCAATCCCAACAGAATTTTTTCTTACTAACTTCCACTTCTCTAAATTACCAGTTTCTCTTACTTCCACTTTGTCATTTGCCATTTTCAACCTTTCTTGATATTTACTTTTTACCCACGGTTTTATTTGCTCTTCAACCCTCACTAGCTCCCTTTTACATCCACCTACTCCATTCCCCCACTCTTTTGCTACAACTAATTCTTCTTCCACCAAAAAATGGTCAGACATAAAGTTAGCCATACCCCTAAAGACGTGCATGTATTTTAATCTTCCGAACCTTCTTTTACTTATCAACACATAATCCATTAATGTCCTTTCTACTACTCTTCCATTTGCCACTCCTACCCATGTATACTTATTTTTATCTTTCTTTTTGAAAAAGCTAAAACCATCTCTTTCTCAACACACATATCTATCAGTCTCTCGCCAATCTCATTTTCACCTGGTACGCCATACTTCCCAATGACACCTTCTACCTCTCCAGCGCCCACTCTAGCATTTAAGTCACCCATGACAACTACATAATTCCTTCTACCCAGTCCATCTACACACCTAGTTAATTCATTCCAGAACTTATTCTGCTCTTCTTCACTTTTCTCACAACCTGACCCATATGCACTGACAAAAGCCCAACATGCCCTAACCAACCTAATCTTTACCCATATTAACCTAGATGATATCTCCTTCCATTCCAATACCTTACCTGTGATCCATTCACTTAGCAATAAAGCCACACCTTGTCTTGCTTTTCCCTTTTCAATCTCAGACACTCTACCAGACATTTCACCAAACCTCACTTCACCTTTCCCTCTTATCTTTGTTTCACATAAAGCTAATATATCAATTTTTCCATTCCTAAACATACTTCCAATATCACACCTTTTACTCTCTATCGTACTACATCCACGCACATTGAAACACCCCAAAACTAGAGTGCGGGGAGCAGTCACTCTCCCTCCAGTTCCACCTCTTTGATGTCTCACAGGATTATAATACAGGAGAGGGGGTTCCCAGCCCCTCGTCCCGTCCCATTTAGTCACTTCTTACGACACGCAGGGATTTGTTTGCGCTATTCTATTTGTTTTTATGCCCCTGCGGCCGCAGTAGTCGTAGTACTTACAATGTTTGCAAAACATTGAGACATGTGGTGTAAAAAAAGAAATGAAAGAACTAAAGAGTATACAGTACAAAATCATGAACAGAATTTTTGAAAGGGTTGTTACCACACCCTACTGGGGGCTAATAGCAGAAACTGGAATATCGCCAATTGAAAATAGAATAGATTGTAAAAGGGTGATGCTATTTCATAACATCAGATGATAAACGGCTAGTTAAGAAAGTAGTCAAAGATCTGTTGTTGTTGTTGTGGTATTAAAGCCAACAATTTCTGTTGGCACGGGACTTTCCCCTGTTCGGCCCTAGGTAATCTGAAAAAATTCAATTGTTAGAAATGGAAATTTGAAAGGTTTATAGTTGTAGGGACAGATGTGAAGAGGAAGGATGATGGTGGTAGTGGAAGGGGGTCATCATGCCATGGATAGAGGTAGTTTGAAAAATTGTAAGGCCTAGAGTTCCTGTTTGAGTATTTTAGTTGTAGAAAATTTTATGGAAGAATACAGATGATGATGTATATAGGACCTTACAGTAAGGGGATGAGATGAAGTTGAATGAACTTCCAGAGGTTACATTTCCTTGATGGAGGTAGGTTTGAAAGCAATTGTCTCTGGGTTTCAATATCCTCAACAATTGCTTTTACCAGTGTGACTGCAATTTGCATGGGGTTTTGTGAGTTAAGGTCTGGTTGTAAGTTACCCCTTAGATACGCTGTCTCCCTACATTCTAGCAGGTAGTGCAGAAGGGCCTGTTGTGGCATCTTTTCACAGTGTTTGCATGGTCTTACACTGTTTTCTACAGTCTCCCAGCAGGATTTGTACCCCCAGCCTGAGTCTGTGAATACATACAGCTTGCTCTTTTGGTGTGTGCCTGTCAATGGGGGAGGCTCCAGATCTGTGGCCCACTTGTACCATGTGGCAGAAAGGGAGATATTTTCTATCCACTTGTGTAGGTCCTTGATCCTATTTTGTTTGAGTTGTGGCTTTATTCTGTTCTGGATCTGTTGAAGCGGAGGCTGTATATGCACCTGTACCCTGTCTATGTGTCTGTACTTTTGGCTAGCTCATCTGCTTTTTCATGTAATGACATTGCAATATGACTGCAAATCCTGTTGAGAGTCACAAGTCTGCCCCTTTTATTGTGCTGATATAGTAGTGACTTGATATCAGCTAGCAGACCTTTTTTTTCTTTGTTCTTTGCTTGTTAGAAGGCTTGCATTGAGGATTTTGAGTCTGTGGATGACTACAGGTTTTTCTTCATTTTCAAACAAATATTTCAGTGCTTGCTTTATTGCAACAAGCTCTGCCCGCATGGTGGAGTCATTGTTGGATACTCTCCAGCAAGCCAAAAAGTTGTTGGAGTATACTGCAGCTCAGGTTATTTGAATTCCAGGATCCACAGTGCCATCTGTGTAATAGGTCTGTGCCCCTGCAATTTCTCTGCTTATGATTGCCTTCTGGGCTGCTGTTCTTAGTTCCTCCATTGTGCAATCTTATTTTGCCTTTGGAAGATTTGTATATCTGAAAAGTGCAATTTCCCTTTTCCAATGTGGGAAGTGCAGGGTGCCTTGGGTTGTGTCTGGGCTCAGTTGCAGTATTACTTCAGCTATTTCAAGGCTCTTCAGGTTATGACTGTGGTCCTCGCCATAGGAGCTAGGAGAGGAAAAAAGGATTTTCAGTAGGAGAGAATAGTAGTAGGTTTAAGCAAAGAGGCTTATCCCTGCTCTGTGGTTGGAATTAGAAAGAGCACACATGTTGTGTTAAAAGGATTGGGAGAATTGTGTGTGCAGGGAGTAGGGGAGGAAGAAAGGAGATAGGAAAAAGAAGAGCTATTACCTTATGAGGAACACGGCCAAGTAATAACTATTCTCCATTTAGGAATTAGGAATAGGAAGGATAGAGAGGTTATGTTTGCTGCAAGCAGGGAAGGCTTATCCCTGCTCTGTGGCTGGAAACTGGAATTGTTGCAGGAGTTGCAGGAAGGTGGCAGTCAAGGATAAGGAAAGGACTCTGGTAAGGATCTGGAAGGCGATAGGTATGAGGTCTTGCAAGGTGAGACACTCAATTTCTTGAGCCAAGGTTTGGGAAGGGAATGAGGATGAGGGTCGTCGCTGGTCCTTATGAGGAGAAGTTGCAGATCGGTGCTGGTCCATATAGGGAACAGTTGCAGGTCGTTGCTGGTCCTTATTAGCAGCAGTTGCAGGTGCAGACACAGGAGCAGTAGCTGGCTGACGTGGTCTTGTCTGGCGAGGAGTTCTCTGTTCTTTCGGTTTGGAGAGGATGTATTCTTCATAGCTGCTATCCTCTTGAGACGCTCTGGGCAACGCATATTCCAAGCATGGTGTAGCTTAGAATAATTAGGGCACTTAGATGTGGTTTGTCGTCCTTCTTTGTGGGCCTTGATGCACACTTCTGTGCAATGTCGCTGGATGCAGACACCGCAGATGATGGGGCCTCTGCATTCTGCTTTATGGTGTCCAAAGCGTTGGCATCTATAACATCGAAGGGGCTCTGGTGTGTAATCTTCAATGTGGAAAGTTCCCCAGACTCCTAAGTCCAGTTTGGAGGGAACTGGACCTATAAAGGTGGCAATGAAACGTTGAACTGGAACGTCATCTTTGCTTGTGCAGCGAACAGCACAGTCAATGTTGCTGCACGACGTTACAATGGAGATAGGCATCGACACAGGATACCTGGTGATGACAGCTTTATTCCTGATAAAAGCAGGATCCAGCAGCGTTAAAGTGGGGTCTTCCTGAAGGAATCTGGCTGTCTTAACGTCCTTGGGGTAGATGATAAGATCATCTTTCCTGTTGGGCCTTGCAGTGAGTTGCATTACTGGCTTAGCAGCCATAGCAGCAACAGAGGCATAGGAGAGCTCGTGGTCCATTTGTGAAAGCCGAAACTTCAGCAGAGGCTTCTTTGGCTGTGTAGCTGGGATGGTACTTGATTTACTCCTTGGAGGTTAGATGTTTTCCTATGACAACTCCCAGGTATAAATAGCAGTCAAAATAAGAGAACCATATGGGGAATGATAGGGAAAAAGTATCATAGAAATATATGATAAATATGATATTAGAATTGAAAAAAGTAAGAAAGTATAAAAAGCGAGAAAAAAAAAAGAAATAAAATGCAAAGTGGCAAATAAAATTAAAAGAAAAATAGAAGAAAAGAAAGCAGAGATAACCAAACTGAGGTTTGTGAATAGTAATGGTAGAAGAGATTACATAGGAGAAGTTAACACTAATGAGACAGTAATGATTATGAAAACAAGGTTAAATATGATAGAATTAAATGAAAATTATAGAAACAGGAATGATAAGGACAAACTTTGTTTTGTTGTGTTGAAATGCAGAGTATACTAATAAGCCCTCAACGGTTCAGTTTTCTTTGGTTTTGCTTAATCTAACTTTAAGGAAGTTTTGGTGAAAATAGTAACCCCATTATGAATGTTATCCGTAAGTCTTGGAATTTATTGATACTTTGGAAGTTCAAACTTGGATGTTATAATGTTTCATTTTGTAATGATTATTACCAATCCGTGTTTTAGGCAAAGTTTCAATTATCTGGAAAGTCAGGCGATTGTAATATCAAAGGTTGGAAAGGATAGCAGAAGTAAAGATTAAACTGAATCAAAACAGTAACAAAGAATACAGGTAAAATTAAGTAATAAAACTTTCATTTTATTATTCATTATACTTAGCTATGTAGCTTACGAACTTCCAACCAATCTAAATTGCACCTTTCCTAAAGATAAAAATATTATTAACAAGAGCCGAAACAAAACTTTTTTCCCTCGTCTGTTGGGAGAATCGAATGCTGGCCTTTCCATTTAAGACAGTATGCCGTTGCCACTATACCACAAGACACCCTCGTGAAAGGGAAAAGGTCAGGGAAACTATATCTGTAGGAGAGTTGTGCCTGATCAGTGAGTTACACAGCCCGAGATGGAAGTTTCCTGTCCAATATCAGTCAGATTGACTGTGTAATGATGTACTCATGAATAGCATTGCCTACTCTTACCTTTTAAGATATTGTTTTCGTTAAGAAATTGATTGCAATTTTGTATAACATTTATGAAAAATTAGTGATATTTTACATATATAGTTGGAGAAAAAGAATTCATAGTTTTAGAAAGAGTTGCATTAAGATTATCCAACCGCTTATCATTATCATCATTGTTCGTGTATACAAGAAAAACTATTGGCGGATATCACAAACAATAATGCACCCATCATATTGAATAAGTAGGTCTTCTGATGCCTATGGGTGTGAGGGAGTCTTCCTTGTGCCTACTGTGGCCAGTTGGTAGTGTGATTATTCATTGACAAAGTTGGTATTGACATGTCATTTAATTATAATGAACCTTTGATGAAAATGGCTCCTACCAGTGGTGGATTCCGGAGGGACAAATCTTTGAGAGACAGAGTTTTAAACCAAGGATTAATACGCAACAAGTAGAAAATCTGGTTTGAGGACTTATTCATTGAGTGGAAAATGATATTTTCTTGGAGAGAGAGAGAAACCACTTCGTTCTTCTCAATGGTACAGCAATTGTTCTGACCTCCAATCCTGGCCGATTCCACTGTTACGATCCTCATGGGGATCGAACCAGGTTCTGTTGAATTGATTAATGAAATGGGGACTCTTCGACTAAAAAACACAATGAAACAAAAGGAAATATAGAAAGAAAACTCGCAAAAGAAAACATAATTTTATTTACAACTAGTCAAAGGTAAATGTTTCTTGATAGAGTACTTAGGAAGCACTGAACTAAACAAAGAAAATCATTTGATTAAACTACACTCCAGCAAATAGGGGAACAGTCAAGATAGTAGATAAATAATACAAAAAGAATACTACTCTTCTCAGCAGCTCTCGACGGTTGACAGGGACGGAGATATTTCAGGTCCAGGCGTTTCGTCGATGGTAATGAGGGCGGGCGGCAACTCGTTCTGCATCTCGAACAAAGCTGGTTACGTCTGCATTCTGGTCCTTAAGTCTTCTCTTCTTCTCTGAGCTTGTCCTCCCTCTCTCTCTCTCTTTCTTGTGCTTCCTCCACTTCTGTCTTTCGTGTTCTCTCTCTCTCTCTCTCGTTTGCGTGGAAGTTTATATATCCCTGTATGGGGGGGGGGTTAACTATGGACAGTTCCATATAAGAAAATTTTCTCGTATCTTCATCCTCATTGGTGTTCCTAAAACCATGCCGCTGATAACACCTAGATGAACGCTCTGCTGGTGTAATCAAATTCCATAACATTGACTCCTTCAGCTAAGGTATATTCTTCGGCGACAAACACTGTTCTTCTTGTCCTATGGTTTCCTTGGTCTGCTATAGACAGGGGATCGTTATGCTCAAAGACCGCCAGCCTAGGCACATAATAAATATCTTGACGATGACAGCTTCAATAAACAATACCGGGACCTTATCTCTCTCTCTCTCTCTCTCTCTCTCTCTCTCTCTCTCTCTCTCTCTCTGCTTCTCTAAGAGTAGAAAAATCACATGTTTTAACATTCTTTTCTATATTATTCTATCTACCCATGACATCCACCTAATTAATTACTAAGATTATAACCATTTTTTTCCCAAGGTAATGTCAATATAAAGTGTTTATAGTTATGAAAATAAACCAAATAATTAAATTGGAACAAAAGAGTTTTCTTCAAAACATGAATTCCAATACAGAATCCTTTCAATTTCTTGCCTATATGTTTTCATAATAGTGAAAACCATCTTAATTGATCATGATACAATGACTGATAAGTAATTTTACATTTCATTCTAGATTTGAAATGACCGAATATTGTTCTCCAGTTTGGAGCATTGAATCAGAAAAGACCAACATATTATCCATTTTATTCATAGAGCATTTTGATAACAGTAGCTGTTGGGAGTTTCGAACTGATCATTCGAAATCCCCGCCATTTAACTCTACGAACGTTGTGTTAAATTGGGGTAAGACTGGAAGATCTCGCGGGCATTTCTACGAATGAGTGCTGTCCAATACTTGACGGTATTGTGGCATAAATTTCAACCACCTGGTGGGGAAGGAGCGGGTGTCAGAGAGACGAAGTCTTTATTATTTACAAATTGCGAAAATGATAGTGTATTGTTTTACCACGGCAAAAATATCGATGTATATGTTTAGAGCCAAGGATTCTCTAGTTTTTTGGATTATGGCAAATTATGGCCTTCAGCCGAAGTATTAAGTTTACCCCTTGATCTGACGTAAGACTTTGACTGTTTCTCTGTCTTGTGGTCGATAAAGAAACTTTATCAAACCCCTTTAGTTAGCGCGGGAGACCGTAGTTTTCCTCGGAGCTGTCCAGCACGACGCTCGTTCATTCCTGCCTAAAGATCCACCCAGTAAGTGTCACTATATTGTTAGTTTCTCCGTCTCCGGCTCCTAGCTACCGCGATACCAGGTCGGTTCATTTGTGAGTCTGTGTATGTAAATTTATATCGCTCTGTAAAATCGTCATCCCTAGGACTGGGGATTAGTTTTATGCCTCAAACAATGCCTGTAGGCTTTGGTATGTGATTTACCATAGATTTGTTGTTATCCTTTCGAAACTTAGTCTTATTTAGTCCAACATGGACTCTGTGTCTCATGAGCACATGTTGCAGACCCCCTAAGGGTGACAGATATAACTTTCAATTTGCCTGAAGTGTTATTGTGTATGTTTTTCTTTATCAAATGATTATTTTTGTAATAAACTTAAAATTGTGATCATATTTTATTGAATCCTGGATATTTTTGGAAAGCAAACCTCTTCAAGGTCTTGTCATCGGCCCATTCCATCAGGCCTAGAATCATTAATTTTAAAAAGTCGGAGAAAAATTCACGACAGTAGCTATATGAGGTATTGAACAATGTTTGGTTCTGGAACAAAAGGGCTGATGGATGTCCAGAGAACAATTTTGAATTCAGGTAATTAAGCTTTTTGTAAATGAAATCTGAAAGAGAAAGAAGACCATAATACTAATTGCAAAACAGT
The DNA here is from genome assembly GCF_036898095.1 of Palaemon carinicauda. Lineage (NCBI taxonomy): Eukaryota > Metazoa > Arthropoda > Malacostraca > Decapoda > Palaemonidae > Palaemon > Palaemon carinicauda. The sequence goes on from NC_090749.1 coordinate 12,043,845, forward strand.
CTTTGTTTCTTTATTATTTACTAAATAGTAAAAAAAAACATATATATAGCCTAGGATTAAGCAGCCCGGGCAGTTATTACACCCAGGGGGATTTTCTCCCCTAAGATATTTCTCCCTCACTCTCCCTTACATAGAAACTATTTAGATTAATTAAATAATCAATGGTAAGTTTGAAAAAATATTATGAATATATATATATATATATATATATATATATATTCCATAGACAAACACATGCACATGCAATGAAGGCTAGATTCAGATAGAGTCACAATCACAGACGTTGATGATATTTCTTGTAATGAGAACTTCAGAATCTTCCTCTTGTCTTCTATCAATCTTGGTTCTTGTTGTTTTCGTTTTGCAATTCATTCTTTGAATGTTCCTACGGACCACAAAGCAAGTAGGTAAGGTAGAGAGAGAGAGAGAGAGAGAGAGAGAGAGAGAGAGAGAGAGAGAGAGAGAGAGAGAGAGAGAGAGCTAATTACCTTTAGTTCATTTAATGAGACTGAATTTTCTGAGATGGATTTAGTAAGGAGACATGCTATCCAGCGATTATTTCTCGTTTGAGTGATGGAAGGATCGCAGGATATTATAAATTTAGTTTGTGATTGAGAAACGTCTCTCTTTAGTGATTCCTTTATGACCAATGAAGGGATACCTTAATTGACAATTGGTGTCAAAGTCTGATTGATATTTATTGCATATAAAAGGAATCAAGAAATACTTTGTAAATTCGAGGAGGGGATTTAACCATCTTTTGCTTTTGATATTATTATGCAAAGTAGTTTCATAAATATTGGTTTATAATCCTTTTTTCTAGTTCATTAGAAAAGATTTATCTGTTTCAGTAACTATCCTTTTGATTTAGAAATAAAAAGAGGCTTTAGAAAATGAATATATTCTACCTGCACATTGTTTTTGTTTATTTCCTTCATCAATAAGATTCTCTTAGAAAATTTATGTTGATCTTGTAAACACGTAACAGTTCATTTACTTTTTTTCCTTTAGAGTCGTATCTACGTGGAAGACGGTAAGCAGAAGGAGGGGTCATAATAAACACCTCTCCCCACCTCCCCAAAACCACCAGTTATACCATAACACACACACACACAAGAAGTATCAGATTAAACGTATAAGAAATAACTTTCTCTCTCTCTCTCTCTCTCTCTCTCTCTCTCTCTCTCTCTCTCTCTGTTAGTCTAACATCACATATTATGAAAGTGTATGAGAGGGTAATAAAAAAGAAAATAATGAATCATTTGGTTAAAAATAATTTGTTTAATATAGGTCAACATGGTTTTGTGCTTGGAAAAAGTACACAAACCCAACTTATATCACATTATGAAAACATATACAAAAATATGATAAATGAAAAACACACAGATGTGATCTTTTTAGATTTTGCAAAAGCCTTTGACAACGTAGACCATAATATATTAGAGAAAAAATGATAGAGCATAATATTATGGGAAAGATAGGAAAATGGGTAAAAGAATTCCTGCAAAACAGAAAACAGATAGTGGTTGCAAATAACGAGAAATCAGATGAAGCTCAGGTAATATCTGGCATGCCGCAAGGTACAGTATTAGCTGCTCTGCTGTTTGTTATTATGATCTCAGACATAGACTGTGATGTTGAAAACTCTTTAGTGAGAAGTTTCGCCGATGACATAAGAATAAGTAGAGAAATTACTTGTGATGAAGATAGGAACTCACTACAACGAGATCTAAACATAATATATGAATGGGTGGAGATAAATAGGATGGTATTTATCTCTGATAAATTTGAATCAATAGATTATGGAAACAGAGAAGGAATGGTATATGCATACAAGGGACCTAATAACGAGACAATCACAAACAAGGAAGCAATTAAAGACCTTGGTGTAATGTTAAATAGGAATATGTTATGCAACGACCAAATAGCAACACTGTTGACTAAATGTAAAGCAAAAATAGGAATGTTATTCACACTTTAAAACAAGCAAAGTTGAACTCATGATTATGCTTTACAAAACATATGTACGTAGTACACTCGAGTACTGCGATGTGATATGGTACCCACACTACCAAAAGGATATTGCACAAATAGAGAGTGTACAAAGGTCCTATACTGCTAGAATTGAAGAAGTTAAGGACCTTGACTGCTGGAAAAGACTGCAATTTTTAAAGCTATACAGTCTAGAAAGGAGAAGAGAACGCTACATGATAATACAAGCATGGAAGTAAATAAAAGGAATTTCTGAAAACATCATGGAGCTAAAAATATCAAAAAGAGCAAGCCGAGGTAGATTAAAAGTGCCAAAAAATATACCAGGAATACTAATGAAGGTGCACAGGTCATTAATCCACTACGCACCAGCATCGATAATGCAGCATCTATTTAATGTGCTGCTAGCTCATCTAAGAAACATATCAGGAGTTAGCATAGATGCGTTTGAGAATAAGCTTGATAAATACCTAAGATGCATCCCAGACCATCTAAGACTGGAAGATGCAAAATACACTGGAAGATGCATTAGCAACTCTCTGGTGGATATACGAGGTGCCTCACACTGAGGGACCTGGGGGAACCCAAACAAAAAATAAGGCAATAGGGCTCTCTCTCTCACTCTCTCTCTCTCTCTCTCTCTCTCTCTCTCTCTCTCTCTCTCTGGAAGCGAAGCTTAAATTCTGAAAGCAAATGAAAGAAACGACAGTTATATATCTTTATCTCTCTGCTTCATATATGAACACTTATATAATTAGAAAACCAATCCATACATACATAAATAAGTACAAACGCAGGAGTATACACACATGCATCCATCAGTTAAAAGAATGTATACGTGGATGCATCAATTGAAATCAAGTGCTTGCAATCCAATGGATTTGGAAAGGTGTTGTTTAGAAGGAGTTTGTTGACGTTTTCTTCTGCTGACTTGCAGCAAACTCTGACATCTCGAAGAAGAAGAAGAAGAGGAAGAAGAAGAAGAAGAAGAGAGAGAGAGAGAGAGAGAGAGAGAGAGAGAGAGAGAGAGAGACCCACGGGGTTATATCAGTCACCCAGATGTCATATTAGTTATTTAGCAATGATTGCATTAACATAACTTTAACCTGCTTATAAAAGCCCTTGAAAAATTCTCATGTGTTCAAAGAACAATAATTTGTCTGTGAAGCGCCTATGAAAAAGCTGGTGGCACACTATGGAGAGAGAGAGAGAGAGAGAGAGAGAGAGAGAGAGAGAGAGATAGCTCTCTCTCTCTCTCTCTCTCTCTCTCTCTCTCTCTCTCTCTCTTGATAGAGAGTAGTACACTGTTGTTTATACCCTGGTGATCTGGTATGCATATTACTGAACATTCCTAAAAACACTATTAAGGGGCCGTGTGCGATGTCCTGCATTTTTTCCCCTACTGATTCATAATTAAACAAGGAAAGTCTGTCAAGGGAACTTGGCCCAAAAGGTGTTCGAAGGCAATTTGCCTCAACACCCAAAATTGAGTGAGTCCTGAGGACAGTTGTAATTAGCAGAAAAGTCATCTTTTACAAACTTCTATTTACAGAAAAAAAAAAAAACATAGATGCAAAATTTGTGTCTGTTTCTGCATTGTGGTTTCTTCTTGTGATTGGTGTTATTTTTGTTGTTGTTGTTGTTTATGCACCTAAATCATAATTAAAGAGAAAAAACAACAACGATAGGACGACGGTAGAGACTTCGAGCATTAAATCACTATGATGCTCGGACAGAGGCCCCTTTAATGAGCCCGGGCTGGACGAAGGTGAAACTGGACTTTAAGTCTATTACCCGAATCCAAATAGTATGATTAGGCTATACACGTAATAAAAAAAACTATGTGAATAAATATATTTTCTTAACAAATATAATTTTCATCACAAAGATTCTTATTATCAATATATTCTTTTTTTGCATCTTTGCAAAAAGAGGATTTGGTTTCACCAAAAGATTGTCATCTTTTTCAATGCATTTCTGCAGAGAAGATTCGGTACATGAAGAGACAGACAGACAGACAGATGGGACAAATCAATATTCACAATGAAGTGTTGAAAGAAAAAAAAGGAAGGATAACAGCATCCCAAGTGTTTTCCTCTGCTTTCCTCTACTAACATGTTTCTTTTTTTATTCATTTGGATTGCCCCTCCCATCTGACTCCGCACTGGTGAGCTATGTCGACTTGTTTCTATGAAGTTTTATTTATAATCACAACTGGGTAATGTAAAAGACTTTGATTATTTCCAGTAATTCTTATAGCTTACTTATCATCCCTATGTCAACATTAAATGCACCACAAAATTCCTGAAACCAAAGCAATCTCTTATCTGAGGGGGTAGAATCTTATCCACGATCAATTATTATTCTGTGTCTGTCATGACTGTCATACGTGAATCAATGCATTTTTATTCACACAAGGAAATGAAATCGTCTGGTCCTTAAACGAAGAAGAAATGCAAGTAAACAGAATTAGAGTAATCATCCTAGTAAAAATAAATAAGTTGTTTCTTCAACGTGTACTTGATATAATTAATGATTGAATAATGAAATCCATTACGAAAATTGATGGATGGATTGAATGATGTAATGTTCACCAATGAATGTCGTCTGTGATAAGGAAATGAACGAGATAATTCAAAGAGAGAAACTAATGAGGCTTCGTTACCTTCATGGGGAACCATATGCTCATTTGGGATCTGATAATCCAATGGGGATTATCAGACTTGATAAGAGAGAGAGAGAGAGAGAGAGAGAGAGAGAGAGAGAGGATCATTGCGTGTATGTGTCTGTGTGTGTAATTTGAATCACATATATATATATATATATATATATAAATATCACCCACGAATGGCATTTAATACCGAATTCTATCTTGGGAATATATATCCACTTGGAATTCATTTTATGGTAACAGCTTCTGGCCGGGTGGGGATTTGAACCACCACCTGTACGGCTGGAAACCATGCTGGCAGGGACCCTACCGACTGAGCTATCAAGAGAAAAAAGTTTATGACAAGTCCCCCTACATATTCCTGTCGAATTCAGGAATCTGTTCATAGACTTGAATTACACCCATCTCCACCATGATAGCTGAATCGTAAGTTTGCAACACGTGGTTATTTTAATGAACAGGTGGTGGTTCGAATCCCCACCCGGCCAGAAGCTGTTACCATAAAATGAATTCCAAGTGGATATATATATTTCAAGTCTATGAACAGATTCCTGAATTCGACAGGAATATGTAGGGGGACTTGTCATAAACTTTTTTCTCTTGATAGCTCAGTCGGTAGGGTCCCTGCCAGCATGGTTTCCAGCCGTACAGGTGGTGGTTCGAATCCCCACCAGGCCAGAAGCTGTTACCATAAAATGAATTTCAAGTGGATATATATTCCCAAGATAGAATTCGGTATTAAATTCCATTAGTAAAATTTGTATCAGAAAATATAGTTTGTACTTATATGCTAAATTTACTCTAGAAATAACGTAATACTAATAGGTCTGAGGGTAATAATATCCAAGTTTAGATCCACCGTCGTCTAGCCCGTGTTCTATAGGTGCCTTTGTATGGTGTCGCTGTTTGTTCCGCTTAAAACGATTGATGTTTAATAACGAAATAAGATCTGATTAGATCTACTTCATAAAGAGTTATTACAACAGCAAAGTAACAAAGCATCGGAATTTGTAATGATTAACTAATAATGGAGCATTTTCTTCCTTCACTATTACTTAAGTACTATTTTTAGTTGCTAAATATTTATAAGGTATTATATCTTTTTTTCACTGAAATAATTATTGTAGCTCATTAACTTATACATCGAAAGTGACATAAACCTTGTCACTTCGAGTTAATTTGGAAAGGGACCTATCGAAAATAAGCAAAAGAAGAAGCAAAGAAACAGAAAAAATATTTTTCTAATAGCGTCCGGTGCGTATCTCCACTTTGCAAAGTCGAAGCGATGAATCCTTCTTTAATCCCTTCTAAATATGGCATCAGGATCTTTATCATCCAAAACCGATAAAGGTCAGGCAGCAGAGGACATCTCATCTCTCGGAAAGACCTTATGAAACACCTTTCCTTGATTGACTGACTGACTGACTGACTGACTGACTGGACGCTCAATCCTTTCTGCTTCATATTCAATCACTTCAAAAGATCTGCTTTCATTCAGCTGTCTCAAAAAGCCTCGTTCACAAAACATTTATTGAAAAGTTACATGTTTTTCCACACTATTGAAAAACAGCCCCAAATTGATGGGAGATTTTCAGGGAAGGACTATTGAAGGTATTTGGGTTACCTGTTTGGGGCATATTTTCACTATTTATTGGTATGCCAATTCTGATAATAAAGACGAGGGAATATTTTTCTCGTTTGTACAAAGGAACAAGAGGTTTTTAGGGACATGTTTATCACTGGTGAAAATCAGGTAAAACATGATTTGGAGAATATTCTTTTTGTTGGAAAATCAATTTGATATCTGGAATTGAAGACGCAATGAACAAACAAAGAAGGATTACGTTGAGATATGAATAAAAAGTGAAAGTTCGTAAATACCAAGCAACAAAACTACAAGTTAATGTGAGTCTCAAAGCGAATGAAAAGACAGAGTTTTAAGATCACAAAAAAAAAAATAGATAAATAAATAAATAGGTATAAGCGTGTATATCCAAATGCGCGGTTGGCATAGAAGCGAAAAAGGTATTCATATTAACACCAGAAATCCTTGTGTTAAGATGAGTAACATCAGTATCAGAAGATCGATTCTGGAGTGAGGCGATAATATCTTGTGTGTGTCTGCAAATACTTTTTTTCGGTCTCACTTACAGACGACCTTTGCTAAAGATGTTGAGGCAATTAACTTTAGAGCCATGTTTTAGTCCAAGTTCCTCAGTTTTGAGGACAGTTCGATATTTTGCATCGTAAAACTTCTGTATTGGAAATGCAACAGTACCGGGTATGATATATATATATATATATATATACGTATATATATATATATATATATATACAGAGAGAGAGAGAGAGAGAGAGAGAGAGAGGAGAGTGAGAGAGAGAGAGAGAGAGTATATTATTGTTGCTCTAAGAAACTATGAATTTATAGAACTCTTTAAATTTCCGTAAAATCCGAAATTGGAAAACCAATATATATATATATAATATATATGCATATATATATATATATATATATATGCATATATATATATATATATATGCATATATATATATATATATATGCATATATATATATATATATATATATGTATGTATATATACAGAGAGAGAGAGAGAGAGAGAGAGAGAGTATATTATTGTTGCTCTAAGAAACTATGAATTTATAGAACTCTTTAAATTTCCGTAAAATCCGAATTGGAAAACCAATAACCCTATGATTGAATTTCTCCAATCCATTTAACACTATTCTAAAGGTGATATTGTTTTCAGATATGTCTATAAGGCAATTTTACGTAACTGATATTCAATCAAATATTTTTGATTCACATATAATCTTATGGTTTATTTTACAATATTCAGTTTTATTTTGTTTTCAAACAGTATTAAAGTTATTTTTCCAGGAATAAGAGTGATATCTAAAAGCAAGTTACTACTTGAATTTAACAATTGGTTCAATTTTCTCCTAAATTTAGTAGTTATTTTTTTCTCTTCAACTCCCGTGTGTTTTCCGTGACTTACTTTCACGTAAAAAGTCCTCATTTCTGAATAAATACAAGAGAGAGAGAGAGAGAGAGAGAGAGAGAGAGAGAGAGAGTGTCCAACTTTTGAATTTAATCTTCCTTTGACGCAATGAATACTTGGTGATGACTTGAGTTATTTTCTGGAATTAAACCAAATCGCGGTGAATGTCGTGCGGTCTATAAAAGGAGATAATGTTATTCCTGGAATGTTTTTCCAATGTTTCATGGAAGATAATTGTGCTTAATTATTCTCTATCCATGGAAGATATTTATGCCTACACACACACACACACAAACACACACACACACAAACACACACACACACACACACACACACATATATATATATATATATATATATGTGTGTGTGTGTGTGTGTGTGTGTGTGTTTTCTCTCTCTCTCTCTCTCTCTCTCTCTCTCTCTCCTGGTTCCTCATCTTGTCATGAATCCAAGAAAAAGTTTTATTATTTCTCCATTTTCCTATTGAATGAAGGATTTGAAGTTCTTTGGGATCCTGATATCGAAGGGTCATTGATGTTGTCCTCCTATTGAAAGAAAAAAAACATTTCTTAATTTTTCTAATAAGGAAGCCTTATTTCAACTTTTTATTAATTATTTTTTTATGCAAAACAAGTTCTTTTTAAAAATCTCCCTGACCTCGGAGAAGAAGAACAGATAGGGATTCTTTGCAGCAATTCGTCTGTTTGCCATTTGTCACCTGGTTCTCAACCAAGTGTTGGGAAATTGATTTGGTTTATTTAAAGCTTATTTTAGGGGGCCCCTCCCCCCCACCTTCCCCCTCCCCCCCACCACATCATTCACCGGAGATAATATATGAAGTGGCAGAGAGTCCTCCATCCATCTTCTTGTGTCAACCATCGACGCTGGAAGGCGGAATAAAAAGTGATTTTCTCTTAAAGGGTTGATTTACGCATTCCTCTAAGGTGGAAAACTGCATTTCATACGATACTGGACTGCTCAAATATTCATTAAACATCTTTTTCCAGTTCCTATAAAAGAGTTCGAAGCTTTTTAGTGAGGTATAGATCCCAAACACCCAAACAAAGATATATAAAAAGAAATCTATTTCTAATACCATTTTCACTATTCTCACTGTTCCCATTTTTCAGACTCAACTATTATGAGGGAAATAAAAAGCTGTGAAAGCAATGCTTTCAAGCAATGATTCTTTTCTGTTGCTTTCTTTCAAACCTCGGTTTTCGTGATTACGTTTTTTACTTTTTGATTTTTTTTGTTGGTCAACAATTTTATTCTGAGTTATAGTTGACATACAACGTTCAGTTGGAATTCTAAATGTATTTGCATGTGCAAAGTCTATCCACTTAGAGTACAACCCCGTTTCAAAGCATCAATTACCTCAACAACAATAAACATCCACAACAATGACAACAAAAAAAACAACATTTAAAAAACACTTCTAGTAATATATTTTCATTATTTTTATAATTTCATCTATATGTAGGGTGATAAAATTTTATCTCTTTTAAAGAAACAGGAGTTTCATTCAACGAGAAGTCATTAAAAAAGAAATTCTTTCTACGACAAATATCTCCTTTGTTACAAACACCTCTGACCATATTTTCAAAAGAACTTTTGCAAAAGCCTCCTAATACAACAATATAGAAATATATATTTATTTTCACCGAGGCTCATATTTTCAGTCTCCCCCTCAGCTAAGAAAATAAATCATAAATTCTACACCCGAAGAGAGAGAGAGAGAGAGAGAGAGAGAGAGAGAGAGAGAGAGAGAAAAGGTGTTTTTTATTTAGTAAACAAATGCCCAAAGTCGTTGTAGCAAGTATGCTCCCAGTGATAAATAAAACTCAAGCTCAGCACAGGAAAGCCATAATAGTTTTTAACGATTTTGACCTCTTTTACTTCAAAGTTTCATTACTAAAAAGAACGGACATTCTAAAAAACAGGGCAATGGAATATATATATATACATATATATATATATATATATATATACTATTAAGATTTTCGCTTCTGGCAAGCTTAAGTTTAAGGATGAAGAGGACAGCAAGAAAACTTCGGATCATCTTACATATTCATTCTACACAAACGTTTCGGGAATCCATTCCCATCATCAGGGCTACATAAAACACGAAATTATATTTTACATTAGAAATTAACAATACATTTTTGCTTAAAATTGCTTTGGTATAAAAAAAAAATATATTAAAAAACGGTTGAAATAATAAAAATACAGAAACCTAGACGGTATATAAAAAACATGTGAGGATTTCTTACAGGTATTTTTAGAAAAGAGACAT